>NC_092093.1:27725671-27838171 GCF_045679555.1 Salvelinus alpinus
AGTTCTTCTTCTTCGTCATCATCCTCACCAATGAAAAAAAGCAACTATTTGCTCATTTCAGCACAGTCATCTTCATCAGTTGTTATGTTAAGTTCACTGGGCAAAGGCAAGGTTTACTGGGGTTCTCTCCCAGACCCATACCCACCTGCCCCTGGCACAGACTAAAAGGGATAATAACTGCATGTCTTTCTCTCTCTCGCTTCCCTCTTTCCCTCTTTCCTTCTCATCCTCCAATCATCCCTCTCTCCATTTTTTATTACAGTGAAGCAGAGAGCTGCAAAAACGGCTACAAATTAAACAGCCCCTGCCCCCCTCTCTCTCTCTCTCTCTCTCTCTCTTTCCTTTTCCCTTCTGAGCTCCACTGGCTCAATGCCAACAGCCTGTGGAATCACCCACTTGCTGCTAAGATGAGGACACACACACACACACACACTTACACACACACGCACTTATTGCACACTCACAAAAATAAAAGCTCAAGCATATGTGAATGTGTGAAGTGTGTGTGTGTGCATGAGCAAACGTGTGTGTGAGGGGGAAGGCACGAGGCTGATCAGCTCGCTAATGAGAGAGAACACTAATCATATTTCACACTGACATAAACACAATCACAATATCTGTATCTACTGCCTGCAACCTTACGCTTCCTCCCCTCTCCACCTCCTTCCTTCCCTCACTCCCTCTCTACCTCCCTCCCTGCTTCCCTCTCTCTAGGATAGAGAGTCTTGGGAATGATGATCATAATGAGTCTGATGAACAACTGAGACAAGATCAACACTGAACACCTGAGACAAGATCAACACTGAACACCTGAGACAAGATCAACACTGAACACCTGAGACAAGATCAACACTGAACACCTGAGACAAGATCAATACTGAACACCTGAGACAAGATCAACACTGAACACCTGAGACAAGATCAACACTGAACACCTGAGACAAGATCAACACTGAACACATGAGACAAGATCAACACTGAACACCTGCGACAAGATCAACACTGAACACCTGCGACAAGATCAACACTGAACACCTGCGACAAGATCAACACTGAACACCTGAGACAAGATCAACACTGAACACCTGAGACAAGATCAACACTGAACACCTGACACAAGATCAACACTGAACACCTGAGACAAGATCAACACTGAACACCTGAGACAAGATCAACACTGAACACCTGAGACAAGATCAACACTGAACACTTGAGACAAGATCAACACTGAACACCTGAGACAAGATCAACACTGAACACCTGAGACAAGATCAACACTGAACACCTGAGACAAGATCAACACTGAACACCTGAGACAAGATCAACACTGAACACCTGAGACAAGATCAACACTGAACACCTGAGACAAGATCAACACTGAACACATGAGACAAGATCAACACTGAACACCTGAGACAAGATCAACACTGAACACCTGAGACAAGTTCAACACTGAACACCTGAGACAAGATCAATACTGAACACCTGAGACAAGATCAACACTGAACACCTGAGACAAGATCAACACTGAACACCTGAGACAAGATCAACACTGAACACCTGAGACAAGATCAACACTGAACACCTGAGACAAGATCAACACTGAACACCTGAGACAAGATCAACACTGAACACCTGAGACAAGATCAATACAGAACACCTGAGACAAGATCAACACTGAACACCTGAGACAAGATCAACACTGAACACCTGAGACAAGATCAACACTGAACACCTGAGACAAGATCAACACTGAACACCTGAGACAAGATCAACACTGAACACCTGAGACAAGATCAACACTGAACACCTGAGACAAGATCAACACTGAACACCTGAGACAAGATCAACACTGAACACCTGAGACAAGATCAATACTGAACACCTGAGACAAGATCAACACTGAACACCTGAGACAAGATCAACACTGAACACCTGAGACAAGATCAACACTGAACACCTGAGACAAGATCAACACTGAACACCTGAGACAAGATCAACACTGAACACCTGAGACAAGATCAACACTGAACACCTGAGACAAGATCAATACTGAACACCTGAGACAAGATCAATACTGAACACCTGAGACAAGATCAACACTGAACACCTGAGACAAGATCAACACTGAACACCTGAGACAAGATCAACACTGAACACCTGAGACAAGATCAACACTGAACACCTGAGACAAGATCAACACTGAACACCTGAGACAAGATCAACACTGAACACCTGACACAAGATCAACACTGAACACCTGACACAAGATCAACACTGAACACCTGAGACAAGATCAACACTGAACACCTGAGACAAGATCAACACTGAACACCTGAGACAAGATCAACACTGAACACCTGAGACAAGATCAATACTGAACACCTGAGACAAGATCAACACTGAACACCTGAGACAAGATCAACACTGAACACCTGAGACAAGATCAACACTGAACACCTGAGACAAGATCAACACTGAACACCTGAGACAAGATCAACACTGAACACCTGAGACAAGATCAACACTGAACACCTGCGACAAGATCAACACTGAACACCTGAGACAAGATCAACACTGAACACCTGAGACAAGATCAACACTGAACACCTGAGACAAGATCAACACTGAACACCTGAGACAAGATCAACACTGAACACCTGAGACAAGATCAACACTGAACACCTGAGACAAGATCAACACTGAACACCTGAGACAAGATCAACACTGAACACCTGAGACAAGATCAACACTGAACACCTGAGACAAGATCAACACTGAACAACATACAAACTCCTTCATCCCAGGTGGCAAAACATCTCCTTATCGCTCTTTCTCACTCTTCCCCTCTCTCTCTTCTTCTCAACCTATATCCCTCTCTCGTCTTCTCTATGTCCCTCCCTCTCTCCATCTCAATATAGAGGAGTGTTTTTATTTAAGCTTGGGCTTGGGGGGTGGAGGCAACACACAGTCATTTATCCACTGGTAGTCCTATCCATCACATAGACGATGTACACACTCTACTGCCATGCATCACCTGGGTCGGCAGGAGAACTGTGTGTGTGTGTGTGTGTGCTTGCATGCATGTGTGTGTCCGTGTGTGCGTGCGTTTGAGAAAGAGTGATAGAGGGAGAGAGAGAGAGAGAGAAGAAGGGGAGAATAGTAGTGAGTGAATAAATGAGGAGAGAGAGATCTAGACTAAAAGAAAATATAGAGATAAGGTGGAGAACACAGAGACAGTATAGAAACAGATCCAGGGAGAGAGTGACTGGAGAGCAGTAGTGGAGGACAGAACACAGACAGAAAAAGAGGGATAGAGAAGTGATAGCAGATAGAGAGAGTGCAGATAGAGGAGTGTAGTTGGACAGCAGGAGTGGGCGGTACATAGAAGCCCCTCTGCTGCAGTCAGGGTCTGTCACCATCCGGACGCCATTTTAAAACCATCAGATTCAGCTCCTCATAAACAAGGGCGTGACCCCGAACATGGCCCCCTCTCTAAATGGCTCTGCTTTCTGTAATGGACCCAAAATGGCTGACTGTGAGGTACAAGGGTTAGTCTGTAATGGAGCCAACATGGCTGACTGTGAGCTATGTGGTTATTCTATAATGGAGCCAAAATGGCTGACTGTGAGGTACAGGCGTTAGTCTACATGTATAATGGATCCAACATGGCTGACTGTGAGGTACAGGGTCTAGTCTATAATGGAGCCAACATGGCTGACTGTGAGGTACAGGGTCTAGTCTATAATGGAGCCAACATGGCTGACTGTGAGGTACAGGGTCTAGTCTATAAGGGAGCCAACATGGCTGACTGTGCGATACAGGGCTACTCTTTAATGGATCCAACATGGCTGACTGTGAGGTACAGGCGTTAGTCTACATGTATAATGGATCCAACATGGCTGACTGTGAGGTACAGGGTCTAGTCTATAATGGAGCCAACATGGCTGACTGTAAGGTACAGGTACACACTCTTTTCACGCAATTTCGCCAGGAGGGCTGTGCTATAGATCACGGTGGGCTTAGATTTCAGCGCGCATACAGGTGCACACAGCATTGAGAACGAAGTGGTGAAGTGGTGTTGGAGGGCCAGTAGGAGGCACTCTTTCCTCTGGTCTAAACAAAGATCCCAATGCCCCAGGGCAGTGATTGGGGACACTGCTCTGTGTAGGGTGCCGTCTTTCGGATGGGACGTTAAACGGGTGTCCTGACTCTCTGAGGTCATTAAAGATCCCATGGCACTTATCGTAAGAGTAGGGGTGTTAACCCCGGTGTCCTGGCTAAATTCCCAATCTGGCCCTCAACCATCACGGTCACCTAATAATCCCCAGTTTACAATTGGCTCATTCATCCCCCTCCTCTCCCCTGTAACTATTCCCCAGGTCGTTGCTGCAAATGAGAACGTGTTCTCAGTCAACTTACCTGGTAAAATAACGGTAAAATAAAAAAATAAAAAAAAATAAAAACGAGCCGAGCACTCGCTCGAGTCCGGATCGTGGAATCTATTTTCAACACACCGCCTAACTACATGATAGATGTTACTGTTTCATCAGGGAGTAACAGAGAGGAAGGCATCTCATGTTCATGTTATGTTTGCTATTTCATGCAGACACAGAATAGAAAGAAGCTAAACAAATTTCTATTCAAATTTTGCATTGAAGAGATACTGTATCATCATGAGACTGAGTGTGTAAGTATGCTTCCAGAATTTATATGGTAAAGTTGGCATCATCTTAGGGCCCTCAAACAAATAAATAAGATCAAGGACATTCAAAATCGATCAGATTAACAGTTTTTAACGAAGACAGTAATGCTGATACCAAATTCATAAAACTATATACAGTACCAGTCATACGTCTGGACACACCTATGAATTTAAGGGTTTTCCTTTATTTTTACTATTTTCTACATTGTAGAATAATAGTGAAGACATCAAATCTATGAAATAACACATATGGAATAATGTAGTAACCAAAAAAGTGTTAAACAAATCAAAATATATTTTATATTTGAGATTCTTCAAAGTAGCCACCCTTTGCCTTGATGACAGCTTTGCACACTCTTGGCATTCTCTCAACCAGCTTCATGAGGTTGTCACCTGGAATGCATTTCAATTAACAGGTGTGCCTTCTTAGAAGTTAATTTGTGGAATTTCTTTCCATCTTAATGCGTTTGAGCCAATCAGTTGTGTTGTGACAAGGTATGGGTGGTAAACAGAAGATAGCCTTATTTGGTAAAAGACCAAGTCCATATTATGGCAAGAACAGCTCAAATAAGCAAAGAGAAACGACAGTCCATCACTACTTTAAGACAGTTGATGCTGAAAATTTCACGAACTTTGAATGTTTCTTCAAGTTCAGTCGCAAAAACCATCAAGCACTATGATGAAACTGGCTCTCATGAAGAACGCCACAGGAATGGAAGACCCAGAGTTACCTCTGCTGCAGAGGATAAGTTCATTAGAGTTATCAGCCTCAGAAATTGCAACCCAAATAAATGCTTCACAAAATGCTTCACAAGTAACAGACACATCTCACCATCAACTCGGGCATTCATGATCGAATTGCTGCAAACAAACCACTACTAACGGACACCAATTAGAAGAAGAGACTTGCTTGGGCCAAGAAACACGAGCAATGGACATTAGACCGGTGGAAATCTGTCCTTTTGTCTGATGAGTCCAAATATGAGATTTTTGTTTCCAACCGCTGTGTCTTTGTGAGATACAGAGTAGGTGAACGAATGATCTCCACATGTGTGGTTCCCACCGTGAAGCATGGAGGAGGAGGTGTGATGGTGTGGGGGTGCTTTGCTGGTGACACTGTCTGTGATTTTATTTAGAATTCAAGGCACACTTAACCAGCATGGTTACCACAGTATTCTGCAGCGATACGCCATCCATCTGGTTTGTGCTTAGTGGGACTATCATTTGTTTTTCAACAGGACAATGACCCAACACACCTCCAGGCGGTGTAATGGCTATTTGACCAAGAAGGAGAGTGATGGAGTGCTGCATCAGATGACCTGGCCTTCACAATCACCCGACCTCAACCCAATTGAGATGGTTTGGGATGAGTTGGACCGAAAAGTGAAGGAAAAACAGCCAACAAGTGCTCAGCATATGTGGGAACTCCTTCAAGACTGTTGGGAAAGCATTCCAGGTGAAGCTGGTTGAGAGAATGCCAAGCGTGTGCAAAGCTGTCATCAAGGTAAAGTGTGGGAACTTTGAAGAATCTCAAATAGAAAATATATTTTGATTTGTTTAACACTTTTTCTGGTTACTACATGATTCCATTTGTGTTATTTCATAGTTTTGATGTCTTCACTATTATTCTACAATGTAGAAAATAGTAAAAATAAAGAAAAACTCTTGAATGAGTAGGTGTGTCCAAACTTTTGACTGGTACTGCATATATATCACATTGTGTGTGTGTGAGAGAGAGAGAGAGAGAGAGAGAGAGAGAGAGAGAGATGCTCACACAAATAACGTATGTAGCTAGGTCTACTGTTAAACTCACACCATATCCTGCATATCAATGTATTTAGGCATGATGATCATTGATCATACTGACCGGAAGTATCGATTAACACATCACAGTCACTGAAAAGGGAGGGGGAAAAGATAGGCTAGGGTCAGCTAATCTGATCTTGTTCATTTAAACGCAAATCATTCATCTCAGTGATTGAAAGTATACAAGTAATATTGCATGTTGACTAACCAATCGCAGTGAAATTAGATTAAATCTAGTCATGATCAGTTTCATACTGTATATTTCATTCTGGTAGGTTTAGTAGATCGGCTAGCAACTCAAACTTGACGGTACATATTGGTACGTTTTGGGAAAACTGGTCCAGCCACTTGGTAGCTAGGTATCACTAGTTCAAATAAAGCAAAATGATGTACTAATATGAAAGTGCAATTGTAAGTTATGAAGTATAAACCACCACAGTGACGTCGGTGAAGAAGTTATGAATGATGTCCCAGGCAGAGTGTTCTCGGTTGAATGTGGATGTGCATTGAACAATCCTTGCACTTTGAAATCCATACCCATCGTGATGTATAGCACCCCCCCCCCCCCCCCCACCGGGCAGAATGGTGTGAAAATAGTGTACAGGGGTTAGTCTAATGGAGCCAAAATGGTTCATTGGCTTACCTGGGTACTGTACTGAAAGTCCCGGCCACACCTCCTATTAGAGGAAAAAATGTGGATATTGCCATTGAAACTAATTCAAAATAGATGCAATTTGTGCATTTCCATTTTTTGGGGTGTTATAATTGTATCTATAGTGGTTAGTCTGTAACGGACCCAAAATGGCTGAGCGATTGTGCCTCTCTCCAAAGCTGTAATTTCAATAAACCAGCAAGTACACCTGCTTTAAAAGGTCGAAAGTACAACACAGAGCATGGATTCCTAAGGTCCATCCATCCATCAAAAATAAGTGGCCATCATGAAATGGACATTGTGCTAATAGGAAAGTGTTAATTGTTGTTATTTCAATTAGCATACTGGCATTATTAATGTCACAATACTATGTTTACATGAAATGGGGAGAGACATTAATTGCATTTCACTGTTAGTCTACACCTGTTGTTTACGAAGCATGTGACAAATACAATTTGATTTGATTTGACAATCTATGACAGAGAAAAATTGTGTCAGAGAGAGCAAGAGAGAGAAAGACAGAGCGAGAGAGAGAGAGAGAAACGGAGAAAGAGAAACGGAGAAAGAGAGGGGGGAGAGAGAAAGATAGTTGATGATCTGATACTGAGTCCACACACACCATCGCAGGCAGTGGTACGGTAATGACATGGAAATGATATGGTAATGATATGGTAATGATATGGTAATCTGGCAGCGTTATTCTACTCACCAGATAAGGAGAGGGAGAGGAACAGCCACAAACTGCACACAAACACACACACACATTTACAAACTCACACACTCACACAAAGACAGAACACAAACTAACTGACTGAGTGAGAGAATATTGAGACTGGGGACTGGGGACGGGGGACTGGGGACGGGGGACTGGGGACGGGGGGGGGTGATGTGTTCTATGAAGCTGTAGGAGAGGAACAGGCTGAAAGCCGTGGGGTAGGGAGGATAGTTTGAATTCTCTCTCAGCAAAGAGGTCAGTGGACTTCTAAAAAGTCCAGTTTTCAACACAATACAGCAGCACACAAACTGAACCACATCACCAGAAAATGTATTTAGCCTTACTTGTGAGCTTGAACTGAAGGTGTTGACCTGTAGAGCGTTCTGTCTCTTCCTGTTCCTGTCTGAGGATGGTGTGTAGTCATGTGTGGAGCATACAGTGCCTTCAGAAAGTATTCACACCCCTTGACTCTTCCCACATTTTGTTGTGTTACAAGGTGGGAATAACATTTATTTAATTGTCTTTTTTGTCAACGATCTACACAAAATACTCTGTAATATCAAAGTGGAAGAAAAATTTAAATATTTGTAAAAACTATATACAGTGGGGAGAACAAGTATTTGATACACTGCCGATTTTGCAGGTTTTCCTACTTACAAAGCATGTAGAGGTCTGTAATTTTTATCATAGGTACACTTCAACTGTGAGAGACGGAATCTAAAACAAAAATCCAGAAAATCACATTGTATGATTTTTAAGTAATTAATTTGCATTTTATTGCAAGACATAAGTATTTGATCACCTTCCAACCAGTAAGAATTCCGGCTCTCACAGACCTGTTAGTTTTTCTTTAAGAAGCCCTCCTGTTCTCCACTCATTACCTGTATTAACTGCACCTGTTTGAACTCGTTACCTGTATAAAAGACACCTGTCCACACACTCAATCAAACAGACTCCAACCTCTCCACAATGGCCAAGACCAGAGAGCTGTGTAAGGACATCAGGGATAAAATTGTAGACCTGCACAAGGCTGGGATGGGCTACAGGACAATAGGCAAGCAGCTTGGTGAGAAGGCAACAACTGTTGGCGCAATTATTAGAAAATGGAAGAAGTTCAAGATGACTGTCAATCATCCTCGGTCTGGGGCTCCATGCAAGATCTCACCTCGTGGGGCATCAATGATCATGAGGAAGGTGAGGGATCAGCCCAGAACTACACGGCAGGACCTGGTCAATGACCTGAAGAGAGCTGGGACCACAGTCTCAAAGAAAACCATTAGTAACACACTATGCCGTCATGGATTAAAATACTGCAGCGCACGCAAGGTCCCCCTGCTCAAGCCAGGGCATGTCCAGGCCCGTCTGAAGTTTGCCAATGACCATCTGGATGATCCAGAGGAAGAATGGGAGAAGGTCATGTGGTCTGATGAGACAAAAATTGAGCTTTTTGGTCTAAACTCCACTCGACGTGTTTGGAGGAAGAAGAAGGATGAGTACAACCCCAAGAACACCATCCCAACCGTGAAGCATGGAGGTGGAAACATCATTCTTTGGGGATTTTTCTGCAAAGGGGACAGGACGACTGCACCGTATTGAGGGGAGGATGGATGGGGCCATGTATCGCGAGATCTTGGCCAACAACCTCCTTCCCTCAGTAAGAGCATTGAAGATGGGTCGTGGCTGGGTCTTCCAGCATGACAACGACCCGAAACACACAGCCAGGGAAACTAAGGAGTGGCTCCGTAAGAAGCATCTCAAGGTCCTGGAGTGGCCTAGCCAGTCTCCAGACTTGAACCCAATAGAAAATCTTTGGAGGGCGCTGAAAGTCCGTATTGCCCAGCGACAGCCCCGAAACCTGAAGGATCTGGAGAAGGTCTGTATGGAGGAGTGGGACAAAATCCCTGCTGCAGTGTGTGCAAACCTGGTCAAGAACTCCAGGAAACGTATGATCTCTGTAATTGCAAACAAAGGTTTCTGTACCAAATATTAAGTTCTGCTTTTCTGATGTATCAAATACTTATGTCATGCAATAAAATGCAAATTAATTACTTAAAAATCATACAATGTGATTTTCTGGATTTTTGTTTTAGATTCCGTCTCTCACAGTTGAAGTGTACCTATGATAAATATTACAGACCTCTACATGCTTTGTAAGTAGGAAAACCTGCAAAATCGGCAGTGTATCAAATACTTGTTCTCCCCACTGTATATATTTTTTAACAATTTATCTGGACTATATAACTATCCTACCCCCTTGGTCAATACATGTTAGAATCACCTTTGGCAGTCTTTAAGAGTGTTGCAAACCTGGATTGTACAATATTTGCACATTAATCTTTTAACATTTTATTCATTTAGAAGTGCTCTTATCAAGAGTGACTTACATGAGCAATTAGGATTAAGTGCCTTGCTCAAGGACACATCGACAGATTTGTCTCCTAGTCAGCTCAGGGATTCTATCCAGCAACCTTTCAGTTACTGGCCTAATGCTCTTAATCGCTAGGCTACCTGCCGCAGCTCTGTGAAGTTGGTTGTTGATCATTGCTAAACAGCCATTTTCAAGTCTTGCTATAGATTTTAAAGCCGATTTAAGTCAAAACTGTAACTAGGCCACTCTGGAACATTCAATGTCGTCTTGATAAGCAACTCTTGGTAAGTGTAAATTTGGCCTTGTGTTTTAGGTTATTGTCCTGCTGAAAGGTGATTTTGTCTCCTAGTGTCTGTTGGCAAGAAGACTGAACTAGGCTTTTCTCTAGGATTTTTTCCTCTTAGCTCTATGCATTTTCTTTTTATCCCACAAAACTCCTCCCTTGTCCATGCTGATGAAAAGCATACCCATACATGATGCAGCTACCACCATGCTTGAAAATATGTAGAGTGGCACTCAGTGATGTGTTGTGTTGGATATGCCCCAAACATAACGATTTGTATTTAGGACATAGAGTTAATTTCTTTGCCACATTCTTTAGCAGTTTTACTTTAGTGCCGTATTGCAAACAGCATGCATGCTTCGAAATATTTTCTGTCCAGGCTTCTGTCTTTTCACTCTGTCATTTAGGTTAGTATTGTTGAGTAACTACAATGTTGTTGATCCAACAATCTTCAGTTTTCTCCTATCACAGCGATTAAACTCTGTAACTCTTTAAAGTCACCATTGGCCTCATGGTGAAATCCCTGAGAGGGTTCCTTCCTCTCTGGCAACTGAGTTAGGAAGGATGCCTATATCTTTGTAGTGACTGGGTGTATTGATACACCATCGGAAGTGTAATTAATAACTTCACCAAGCTCAAAGGGATATTCAATGTCTGCTTTTAAATTATTATTTTTTTTATCTACCAATAAGTGCCCTTCTTTGCGAGTCATTGGAAAACATCCCTTGCCTTTGTGGTTGAATCTGTGTTTGAAATTCACTGCTCGACTGAGGGACCTTACAGATAATTGTATGTGTGGAGTACAGAGAGGAGGTAGTTATTCAAAAAAACATGTTAAACATTACTACTGCACACAGAGTGAGTCCAAACAACTTATTATGTGACTTGTTAAGCACATTTTTACTCCTGAACTTATTTAGGCTTGCCATAACAAAGGGGTTGAATACTTATTTACTCAGCTTTCATAATTCATTAATAAATTTAAAAAAATCTAAAAACATAATTCCACTTTCAAAGTATGGGGTATTGTGTGTAGATCAATGACACAAAATCTCAACATAATACATTTTACATTCAGGCTGTAACACAACAAGATGTGGAAAAAGTAAAGGGCTGGGAATATTTTCTGAACGCACTGTATGCCTGTCAGTGCAACACTGTCCCCCTATGGTCAAACTACACTACTGCAGTGTAACAAGATGACTGATAGCGTAAGAATGATCATAAAGTGGGAGATAGAGTCCCCATTCAACAAATGATATTTCTGAAATAGACCAGACAGACACACTTATGAATATGACTGTCATGACCCTATTATATTGTTGCCTTATGAATAGAATAACAAGCTAAATACTTGGGAAGGCCTGTTTACTTAGTAATGAACAATTGCACATTTTATAATATCTGCTTGTGCCTTTTATTTGAAAATGTACCACATTTTTTAAGCATAAAGAACTGAAACACATATGAATAATTCAAAACAGTCAGAAAACAAACAAGCAACATTGCCATGCTAGCACCACCGTTCCCTCTACCAGCCAGCCTCCCACTGTTCCTCCCAGCCCTCCTATCACCATTCCTCCCAGCCAGTCAGCCTCTCAGCCCTCCTACCAATCGGCCAGCCTCCCACCGTTCCTCACACCCAGCTCTCCTACCAACCAGCCAGCCTACCAGCCCTCCTACCACCGTTCCTTCCAGCCAGCCAGTCTCCCAGCCCTCCTACCACCATTCCTCCTACCGTTCCTCCCAGCCCTCCTACCACCGTTCCTCCCAACCAGCCAGCCTCCCAGCCCTCCTACCACCATTCCTCAAACCGTTCCTCCCAACCAGCCAGCCTCCCAGCCCTCCTACCACCGTTCCTCCCAGCCAGCTTCCCAGCCCTCCTACCACCGTTCCTCCCAATCAGCCAGCCTCCCAGCCCCCCTACCACCATTCCTCCCACCATTCCTCCCAGCCAGCCTCCCAGTCCTCCAACCACCGTTCCTCCCACCGTTCCTCCCAGCCAGCCTCCCAGCCCTCCTACCACCATTCCTCCCACCGTTCCTCCCAGGCAGCCTCCCAGCCCTTCTACCACCATTCCTCCCAGCCACGCAGCCTTCCAGCCCTCCTACCACCGTTCCTCCCAGCCAGCCAGCCTCTCAGCCCTCCTACCACGTTCCTCCCAGCCAGCCTCCCAGCCCTTCTACCACCGTTCCTCCTAGCCAGCCTTTCCAACCCTCCTACCACCATTCCTCCCACCGTTCCTTCTAGCCAGCCTCCCAACCCTCCTACCAACCAGCCAGCCTCCCACCGTTCCTCACACCCAGCTCTCCTACCAACCAGCAAGCCTCTCAGCCCTCCTACCACCATTCCTCCCAGTCAGCCAACCTCTCAGCCCTCCTACCACCATTCCTCCCAACCAGCCTACCATCGTTCCTCCCAGCCAGCTCTCCTACCAACCAGCAAGCCTCTCAGCCCTCCTACCACCATTCCTCCCAGTCAGCCAACCTCCCAGCCCTCCTACCACCGTTCCTCACAACCAGCCAGCCTCCCAGCCCTCCTACCACCGTTCCTCCCACCGTTCCTCCCAGCCAGCCTCCCAGCCCTTCTACCACCGTTCCTCCCAGCCAGCCAGCCTCCCAGCCCTCCTACCACTGTTCCTCCCAACCAGCCAGCCTCCCAGCTCTCCAACTACTGTTCCTCCCAACCAACCAGCCAGCCTCCCAGGCAGCCAGCCTGACAACCAGCCTACCAGCATTCCTCCCAGCCAACCAGCCTACCAGCCCTCCTACCAGCCCTCTTCCCAGCCCCCTTCCCTGCTCTGTCTGATTGACAGGTGGCTATATTCATGCAATACCACCAGGCGCACGTTCCTACTCCCTCCCGGCCGCTCCATCCGACGGCCAAATTAACCTTCCGTGCCGACGGGAGGGGTTGCTTGGCAAGGGCCAATCAGCAGGTGATTAGGGTGGGGGTGGGCGGGGTGAGGGGTCACAGCGACTGGGCCATCACAAGCCTGATTGGTTTCAATCAGGGACAGCTGGGAACTGAGCCACAGCGGGGCACTAATCAAAGCATCCCACAGCGAAGCATGAACAGTTACACACACACATATACACACACTGAGGTCGGTGCACAAACACACACTTGAACAGATACACACACACAGCGAGGTGTGAGGATTGGGGAGAAATGAACAGTCAAAGACAAATGGGTAAACAGAAAATCCGGTAGGTGGACACACTCACACACAAACACAGAGAGAGAGAAAGAGAGAGAGAGAGAGGGGGGAGAGGGGGGGAGAGGGGGGGAAGAGAGTGTCTTGCAAACACATAACTCTGTAGTAACTCTGTCATAAAGAGAAGGCCTCAGTAATTTGGAGGAATAATTTGATGAGACTTGTTAATTTGTCCACCAAAGGATTTGTTAGGGGAACATATCATTGGTTGGTATCGCTCTGTCCCGTAGTCTACTCTGACACGTTGCCCGTGTTGGTCTAACAGTGGGACAGCCCATATTCTCCATGTTATATGTGACACTGAATCTCCACTATGGTTCAGACCAAGCGTCTTTAGAATAATTCCTCTTGGTTGGTCGTAAAGAGTGGTGGTAGGTGTTGTTCTCTGATTCAACACTGAATAAATATATAAACGCAACATCAAATCAAATTAAAATGTATTTGTCACATGCGCCGAATACAACCGGTGTAGACCTGAAATGCTTACTAACAAGCCCTTAACCAACAATGCAGTTTTAAGAAAATATTTACTAAATATACTATAGTAAAAAAGAGTAACACAATAAAATAAGAATAATGAGCATATATACAGGGGGTACCGGTACCACGTCAATGTGCGGGGGTAAAGGTTAGTAGAGGTAATGTAGGTCATATGTACATGTAGGTAGGGGTACAGTGACTATGCATAGATAATAAACACAGAGTAGTCCAGGTAGCCATTTCATTAATTGTTCAGCAGTCTTATGGCTTTTGGGGTAGAAGCTGTTATGGAGCCTTTTGGACCTAGACTTGGCGCTCTGGTACCGCTTGCCGTACGGTAGCAGAGAGAACAGTCTATGACTTGGATGACTGGAGTCAGGTTGCCCAAAAAGTTACATATTGGGCCACTTCATTAAGTTTGCTGACGACACAATCTAGTATAGAGTATAGAGGTCCTGGATGGCAGGACGCTTGGCCCTCCTTTTCCTGTCGTCTACAATAAGCTCCTTTGTCTTGCTCACGTTGAGGGAGAGGTTGTTGTCCTGGCATCACACTGCCAGGTCTCTGACCTCCTCCCCATAAGCTGAGCAGTTGTGGGTGAACAGGGAGTACAGGAGGGGACTAAGCACATACCCCTGAGGGGACCCCATGTTGAGGATCAGCGTGGCGGATGTGTTGTTGCCTACCCTCACCACCTAGGGGCGGCCATCAGGAAGTCCAGGTTCCAGTTGCAGAGGGAGCTGTTTAGTCCCAGGGTCCATAGCTTAGTGATGAGCTTTGTGGGCACTATGGTGTTGAACGCTGAGCTGTAGTCAATGAACAGCATTCTCACATAGGTGTTCCTTTTGTCCAGGTGGGAAAGGGCAGTGTGGAGTGCAATTGAGATTGCATCATCTGTGGATCTGTTGGGGCGGTATGCGAAATTGGAGTGGGTCTAGGGTTTCAGGGATGATGGTGTTAATGTGAGCCATGGAACCATTTCAAAGATTTTACTGAGTTACAGTTCATATAAGGAAATCAGTCAATTGAAATAAAGTCATAAGGCCCAAATCTATGGATTTCACATGACTGGGAATACAGATATGCACAGATTCCTTAAAAAATAAGTAGGGGCTTGGACCTGAAAACCAGTTAGTATCTGGTGTGACTGCCATTTGCCTCTTGCAGCGCGACACATCTACTTCGCATAGTGTTAATCAGGCTGTTGTTTGGGGCCTGTGGAATGTTGTCCCACTCCTCTTCAATGGCTGTGAGAAGTTGCTGGATATTGGCAGGAACTGGAGAAGGCTGTCATACACGTTGATCCAGAGCATCCCAAACATGCTCAATGTGTGACATGTCTGGTGAGTATGCAGGCCATGGAACAACTGGGAAATGTTCAGCTTCCAGGAATTGTGTACAGATCCTTGTGACATGGGGCCGTGCATTATCATGCTGAAACATGAGGTGATGGCAGGGGATGAATAGCACTACAATGGGCCTCAGGATCTCGTCACGGTATCTCTGTGCATTAAAATTGCAATCGATAAAATTGTGTTCGTTGTTTGTAGCTTATGTCTACCATAACCCCACCGCCACCATGGGGCACTCTGTTCACAACGTTGACATCAGCAAACCGCTCGGCCACACAACGCCATACACGATGTCTGCCATCTGCCCGGTACAGTTGAAAACGGGATTCATCCTTAAAGAGCACACTTCTCCAGCGTGCCAGTGGCCATTGAAGGTGAGCATTTGGCCACTGAAGTCGATTACGACACTGAACTGCAGTCAGGTCAGACCCTGGTGAGGACGACGACCACGCAGATGAGCTTCCCTGAGACGGTTTCTGACAGTTTGTGCAGAAATTCTTTGGCTGTGCAAACTCACAGATTCATCAGCTATCCGGGTGACTGGTCTCAGATGATCCCGCAGGAGAAGAAGCCGGATGTGGAGGTCCTGGGCTGGCGTGGTTGCATGTGGTCTGCGATTGTGAGGCCGGTTGGACATACTGACAAATTCTCTGAAACTCTCTAAAAATAATCTTCTTGATATGCAACACCTTACAGCTGGATGGATTATCTTGGCAAAGGTGAAATGCTCACTAACAGGGATGTAAACACATTTGTGTACAAAATTTGATAGCAATAAGCTTTTTGTGCGTATGGAACATTTCTGGGATCTTCTATTTCAGCTCATGAAACACGGGACCAACACTTTACATGTTCTGTTTGGTATTTCCCCCAGTATAGTTCCATAGAAAGAGCCTTGAAGAAATGATGGAAGATCTAGACAGCTATTTAACAAGGTTGTTTTCTTCTGGAGAGCTCAGTCTGTTAACAACCTGAAGAGAAGTAAATGGAGAGATAGAGACAGAGAAAAGAAAACATGGAGAGTGACAGAACAAGATAGAGGGGGAAAGCAGAGGACAGAGAGAGACAGAGGAAGATATAGAAGAGTAAAAGAAAAGTGCAAGAGAGGTATGGGATTTGTCGCTTTTACGTTGTCCCTCGTTTTACTGGGCCTAGTCTACGGTGATAGTGTTGAGTTAATGGAGGCTGCTTCAGACCCTGGTGACGTCATCCTTGGGGGACTACTCCACAGAGCGTCAACATCAGCATCGAGCCAGATGGCAGGCAGACCAGAGTGCGTGACAGGTGAGCATGCATAGTATACTGTATGTAAAGGTTTATTTTGTTGTGAGCTGAAGATAAACACATAAACCATCACTATCAGCTATCAATTTAGCAGAATGTGTGTTTCATGTTCAACACGGCACTGCTGGTCCAGGCCCTTGTGATGGTTCAAGCAGTGGAGGATGTGAACAGGCTGTGTTAGGTAACCTCACCCTGGGGTACCACATCCTGGACTCCTGCTCTGATGTCACCACAGCCTTTGAGGTGTCTGAGTCCTTCATGAGAAGAGCCATTGGAGACTGC
Source organism: Salvelinus alpinus (assembly GCF_045679555.1). Taxonomy (NCBI): domain Eukaryota; kingdom Metazoa; phylum Chordata; class Actinopteri; order Salmoniformes; family Salmonidae; genus Salvelinus; species Salvelinus alpinus. Next base: position 27,742,816 of record NC_092093.1, read on the forward strand.
AACCAAAACACAGTCAAGGTTGATTATTTTTAACAGCATATTATCTTTAACTCCGGATATGATATGTTATTTATGTCTGTACATGCATTTTTAAACAAACATTACATTTAACTTATTGGTTACCATGCCGTTAGATGTGGGCTTGTTTTATGTATAAAGGTGGTGGAGATGTCATTATATTCTTGCCAAAATGTATCATTGTTATTTAGCAACGTCACCAGGAAATTATTTTTCTAACTAAATGGTGGATTGTCCACAGGTGGAAACACCACAGAGTGCCCCACTCCGCCCATCCTAGCCGTTGTCGGAGGTTACCATTCGGAGGTGTCCATAGCTGTTGCTAAGGAAATCAACCTGGAGCACATCCCAAAATTAAGGCTGAGCCTCAACCAAGACCACAAACCAGCCTGCTTATTGGAGAGTAGATTTGATTATCTACAACTAAAACAATTATGCTTTATGTTGAAGCCCGCAGTAATTACATAATAATTAATAAACAACTAATGACTAGATTACCCTCCCCTGACAGTGTGTTCTTTTTAGTGATGAAACTATGTTTTTGTGTATTTGAGTTGTTGAATTGAATGTGTTGTATAATTATACCGGTAGTGATATCCCATATGTTATCTGTGGTCTAAGATTAGTTACTGTTCGACGACGGGCATCCTGAGCAACCCGTTTCCACCACGAAGACCCGTTTCCACCATGATCAGTTCCTCTGTACCCCAAAAACGCCTGGCTTCTTTGGCTGGAAAGACATCTATGCCAACCTCCTGTTGGCACCGGCTGCCCTGGGGGCCCTGCTCATCCTCATTATGAGTATCATCTTCCTGGAACACTGCAACACCCCTGTGGTGCGGGCATCTGTGGGCCCCATCTTCCTCCTCATCCTCCTCTCTCTGCTGGGCACCTTCGCCAGTGTGGTGCTGTTTGCCGGTCAACCCACTGAGTGGCAGTGCCAGGCCCGCCAGGTCCTCTTTGGCCTCAGCTTCACCTAGTGTGTCTTTTGCATCCTGGTCAAGTCCCTCAAGATTGTCCTGGCCTTAGAGTTTGATCCGGATATCAAGCTGGTTCTTGAAAAGCGATACCACCCGTACGTTATCATCGATGTGTGTGTATCCCTGCAGGTTGTCATCTGTGCCTTGTGGCTGGCCCTTAAGCCCCCTCAGACTAAGTGGGAGGGCCTTAAGAACAAGCAGGAAAGACTGTTTCTTTGCGACGAGAGACTGTTCAAGGCGTTCGGGGCCATGTTGGTCTACATTGGCCTGCTGGCCCACGTCGGCTTTACTTTCGCCTTCAAAGAAAGGAACCTGCCAGGCAGCTACAACAAAGCTGAGTTCATCACCTTTGGCATGTTCATCTACTTCATCTGCTGGGTCATCTTCGACCCTGTCTACAACACCACCACGGGGAGGTACCATCCTGCCTTGGAGATGGTGGTCATCCTCATCTCCGCTTATGGCATCCTGTTCTGTCACTTCCTGCTAAAGTGCTACATCATCCTGTTCAAGAAGGAAGTGAACACGCAAGGCGCATTCCAGAAAGAGCTATGGGGGTATTGGGAGGGGTGGAGAACATGGGCCTGCAGCCGGAATCTTCATGATCATCATCTTCAACATCATCATCGTCCCTGTATAAGGACAAGGATTCGTTGAACGCCCCCTCGCTCCTTGTTCCCCCTAGCAGAGAGCAGTCCCAATCTAAAACCCAGCACATTAAGGAATAATGAGATCATGAAGCTAACAGAGGCCCAAAAGGTCTATGAGACATATGTCAGTGTGCCGTGATAAGTGTACAATGGGCTGAATGAAATCAACAGCAACAACAAAAATACATAGGGGTGAGCTATTCCTTTAAACTTCATACTACCGACTTGGGTCATTTTGACCCCAGAGGCATATTTTGGGTCATAGCCAAGAGGAGTTAAATTCTTCACATTTTTCATGACTTTGTCAATGAACTTGTTCTTAATACATTTTTAAAAATCATGTCCCATTTGGGTCATTTTGACCCCAGCCAAAAACACGTAATTCCTTCTATAGTAATATGGTAGATAGGACTTTTATTTGAATCTAGATTTCTCTGGAGACAAGTTATCTATACCACCAGAGGGTGGAGGGGGACCTGTATCAGGATTCTGACCAGACAGACAGATCATCTGCAGAGATATAGCTCCCTGTGTATTTGCCTAACATTTTACTTTTCTATACCACGCATATGACAGTGAACAAAAACGTATGTGCATATAAAAATCTGCCAATTGTATAAGAAGTCTGCCAATTGTGTTAATACTTGACAGAACTGCAATACAGAAATCAGATAAGCTGTAAATCTACACAGATAGCGAGATACATAATATTAACATATACATACTGTATTATCAGAGGGTGGAGGGGGACCTGTATCACTGATTTTGACCAGATAGATGGATCACCTGCAGCAATGGAGCACCTTGTGTACTTGCCTATGGTTATAGCTGGTTGTAGTTAGGTATGACCGAGTACAACATCTAAATTAACTTCCATACTGTATATGCTCAGTTTCAGTCAAAACAGCTCATAAAAATCTGTAAGTGGTATGAACTGTAATACAGAAATCAGCTATCCTCTAAATGTACACATAGTGCTGTTGTATTGGTGTGTATTCCCCCGAAAATGTTTTATTCTACAGAGAATGTTATATACGTAAGTACCAGAATTCCTATAATAGTATATACAGTTGAAGTCGGAAGTTTACATACACCTTAGGCAAATACATTTAAACTCAGTTCTTCACAATTCCTGACATTTATTCCTAGTAAAAATTCCCTGTCTTAGGTCAGTTAGGATCAGCACTTTGTTTCAAGAATGTGAAATGTCAGAATAATAGTAGAGAGAATGATTTATTTCAGCTTTTATTTCTTTCATCACAATCCCAGTGGGTCAGAAGTTTACATACACTCAATTAATATTTGATTGGCATTGTCTTTAAATAGTTTAACTTGGGTCAAACATTTTGGGAAGCCTTCCACAAGCTTCCCACAATAGTTGGGTGAATTTTGGCCCATTCCTCCTGACAGAGCTGGTGTAACTGAGTCAGGTTGTAGGCCTCCTTGCTCGCACACACTTTTTCACTTCTGCCCACAAATTTTCTATAGGATTGAGGTCAGGGCTTTGTGATGGCCACTCTCAATACCTTGACTTTGTTGTCCTTAAGCTATTTTGGAAGTATGCTTGTGGTCATTGTCCATTTGGAAGACCCATTTGTGACCAAGCTTTAACTTCCTGACTGATGTCTTGAGATGTTGCTTCAATATATCCACAGAATTTTTCTACCTCATGATGCCATCTATTTTGTGAAGTGCACCAGTCCTTCCTGCAGCAAGCACCCACACAACATGATGCTGCCACCCCCGTGCTTCACAGTTGGGATGGTGTTCTTTGGCTTGCAAGCCTCCCCCTTTTTCCTCCGAACATAACGATGGTCATTATGGCCAAACAGTTCTATTTTTGTTTCATCAGACCAGAGGACATTTCTACAAAAAGTACGATCTTTGTCCACTTGTGCAGTTGCAAACCGTAGTCTGGCTTTTTTATGGCGGTTTTGGAGCAGTGGCTTCTTCCTTGCTGAGCGGCCTTTCAGGTTATGTCGATATAGGACTCGTTTTACTGTGGATATAGATACTTTTGTACCTGTTTTCTCCAGCATCTTCAAAAGCTCCTTTGCTATTGTTCTGGGATTGATTTGCACTTTTCGCACCAAAGTACGTTAATCTCTAGGAGACAGAACGCGTCTCCTTCCTGAGCGGTATGACAGCTGCGTGGTCCCATGGTGTTTATACTTGCGTACTATTGTTTGTACAGATGAACGTGGTACCTTCAGGCGTTTGGAAATTGCTCCCAAGCATGAACCAGTCTTGTGGAGGTCTAGAATTTATTTTCTGAGGTCTTGGTTGATTTCTTTTGATTTTGCCATGATGTCAAGCAAAGAGGCACTGAGTTTGAAGGTAGGACTTGAAATACATCCACAGGTACACCTCCAATTGACTCAAATGATGTCAATTAGCCTATCAGAAGCTGTTTAATGGCACAGTCAACTTAGTGCATGTAAAATTCTGACCCACTGGAATTGTGATACAGTGAATTAAAAGTGAAATAATCTGTCTGTAATCAATTGTTGGAAACATTACTTGTGTCATGCACCAACTTGCCAAAACTATAGTTTGTTAACAAGAAATTTGTGGAGTGGTTGAAAAATGAGTTTTAATGACTCCAACCTAAGTGTATGTAAACTTCAGACTTTATATTCAACCTGTATTTGGGTTGCTATAACATTTGGTTTGAAGTTACTTTAAGGATTTAGATATGCTTTCTGAAGTGTCCTGCCATAGGCCCTACCACTTCCATTGTTTCACTAGCAGTGATGCTACTGCTGGCTGTGTGGCAAGAAAATATACTGAACAAAAATATAAACGCAAAATGTAAAGTGTTGGTCCCATGTTTCATGAAATGAAATAAAATATCCCAGAAATGTTCCATACGCACAAAAAGCGTATTTCTCTTAAATGTTGTGCACAAATTTGTTAACATCTCTGGCAGTGAGCATTACTCCTTTGCCAAGGTAATCCATCCACCTGAAAGGTGTGGCATATCAAACTGATTAAGCAGCATGATCATTACACAGGTGCATCTTGTGCTGTGGACAATTAAAGGCCACTCTAAAAAGTGCTGTTTTGGCACACAACACAATGACAAAGTTGTCTCAAGTTTTGTGGGAGCATGCAATTGGCATGCTGACTGCAGGAATGTCCACCTTTATTTAACTAGGCAAGTCAGTTAAGGACAAATTCTTATTTACAATGACAGCCTACATTTACATTACATTTAAGTCATTTAGCAGACGCTCTTATCCAGAGCGACTTACAAATTGGTGCATTCACCTTATGATATCCAGTGGAACAACCACTTTACAATAGTGCATCTAACTCTTTTAAGGGGGGGGGGGGTTAGAAGGATTACTTTATCCTATCCTAGGTATTCCTTAAAGAGGTGGGGTTTCAGGTGTCTCCGGAAGGTGGTGATTGACTCCGCTGACCTGGCGTCGTGAGGGAGTTTGTTCCACCATTGGGGTGCCAGAGCAGCGAACAGTTTTGACTGGGCTGAGCGGGAACTGTACTTCCTCAGAGGTAGGGAGGCGAGCAGGCCAGAGGTGGATGAACGCAGTGCCCTTGTTTGGGTGTTGGGCCTGATCAGAGCCTGAAGGTACGGAGGGGCTGTTCCCCTCACAGCTCCGTAGGCAAGCACCATGGTCTTGTAGCGAATGCGAGCTTCAACTGGAAGCCAGTGGAGAGAGCGGAGGAGCGGGGTGACGTGAGAGAACTTGGGAAGGTTGAACACCAGACGGGCTGCGGCGTTCTGGATGAGTTGTAGGGGTTTAATGGCACAGGCAGGGAGCCCAGCCAACAGCGAGTTGCAGTAATCCAGACGGGAGATGACAAGTGCCTGGATTAGGACCTGCGCCGCTTCCTGTGTGAGGCAGGGTCGTACTCTGCGAATGTTGTAGAGCATGAACCTACAGGAACGGGTCACCCACTGGGTGGGTGGGATCAGCCTACCAGGGATCAGTCGGTTACTGTCCCAACACTCTAACCACTAGGCTACCTGCCACCCCATTATCTGTTGCCAGATAATTTTATGTTAATTTCTCTACCGTAGGCCGCCTCCAATGTCATTTTACAGAGTTTGGCAGCACGTCCAACCGGACTAAACACTGCAGACCACGTGTAACCATGCCAGCCCAGGACCTCCACATCCGGATTCTTCACATGCAGGATCGTCTGAGACCAGCCACCCGGAGAGCTGATGAAACTGAGGAGTATTTCTGTCTGTAATAAAGCCCATTTGTGGGGAAAAAATATTTCTGATTGGCTCCCCAGTGGGTGGGCCTGGCTCCCAAGTGGGTGGGCATATGCCTTCCCAGGCCCACCCATGGCTGCACCCCTGCCCAATCATGTGAAATCCATAGATTAGGGTCTAATGAATTTATTTCAATTGACTGATTTCCTTATATGAACTATAACTCAGTAAAATCTTGTTGCATTTGCCGTTTATTTTTGTTCAGGATAAATAAAACGATGTCATATTTTTGTTAGTTGTCTCTCAGGATTAATTTACAGAATATGCCAATTACTGTAATTTTGCTAAAATAAGAAAATGTATTTTTTATAAAATGTTATTTACATGTCTAATGGTGTTTTGTTAAAAATTAAGAAGATATTCTGCCATCATTGTTGCTTTTTCCAATAGTTTATTTTTGAGGTCTAAATGACCCCAGTTGGTAATCCATTCATGTAAATTATATTGGCAGTATACAGATTAAGGGTCTTTTTTAAATGTATTTTATTTCACTTTTTTTTAAACCAGGTAGGCCAGTTGAGAACAAGTTCTCATTTACAACTGTGACCTGGCCAAGATAAAGCAAAGCAGCGCGACAAAAACAACACAGAGTTACACATGGGATAAACAAACGTACAGTCAATAACACAATATAAAATCTGTATACAGTGTGTGCAAGTAAAGTAAGGAGGTAAGGCAATAAATAGGCCATAGTGGCGAAGTAATTACAATTTAGCAGTTAACACTGGAGTGATAGATGTGCAGATGAGGATGTGCAAGTAGAAATACTGGTGTGCAAAAGAGAAGAAAAACAAAAACAAATATGGGATGAGGTAGGTAGTTGGTTGGATGGGCTATTTACAGATGGGCTGTGTACAGCTGCAGCGATCGGTAAGCTGCTCTGACAGCTGATGCTTAAAGTTAGTGAGGGAGATATAAGTCTCCAACTTCAGTGATTTTTGCAATTTGTTCGTTTCATTGGCAGCAGAGAACTGGAAGGAAAGGCGGCCAAAGTAGGTTTTGGCTTTGGGGCTGACCAGTGAAATATACCTGCTGGAGCGCGTGCTATGGGTGGGTGTTGCTATGGTGACCAGTGAGCTGAGATAAGGCAGAGCTTTACCCAGCAAAGACTTACAGATGACCTGGAGCCAGTGTGTTTGGCGACGAATTTGTAGCGAGGTCCAGCCAACGAGAGCATACAGGTCGCAGTGGTGGGTATTATATGGGGCTTTGGTGACAAAATGGATGGCACTGTGATAGACTGCATCCAATTTGCTGGAAGAGTGTTGGAAGCTATTTTGTAAATGACATCGCCGAAGTCAAGGATCGGTAGGATAGTCAGTTTTACGAGGGTATCTTTGGCAGCATGAGTGAAGGATGCTTTGTTGCGTAATAGGAAGCCGATTCTCGATTTAATTTTGGATTGGAGATGCTTAATATGAGTCTGGAAGGAGAGTTTACAGTCTAGCCAGACTCCTAGGTATTTATAGTTGTCCACATATTCTAAGTCAGAACCGTTCAGAGTAGTGATGCTAGTCGGGCAGGCGAGTGTGGGCAGCGATCGGTTGAAGAGCATGCATTTAATTTTACTAGCATTTAAGAGCAGTTGCAGGCCACGGAAGGAGTGTTGTATGGCATTGAAGCTCGTTTGGAGGTTTGTTAACACAGTGTCCAAAGAAGAACCAGATGTATATATATTTATTGTCTTCCAGGAAAATGTTGTTGTTTTTCTGTCCTGTCATCATTACCTATTTACAAAGTCTGATCCTAGGATTCCCTCAGCTGGCTTCGGTGTCACGGTCATCAACAGAAGTAGACCAAAGCACAGCGTGGTGAGCGTACATATTCCTTTATTTATATGACGCCGACAAAAACAATAAACAATCCAAAACAACCGTGAAGCTAAAGAGCTATGTGCCACAAACAAAGTTAACCTCCCACAAAGACAGGTAGGAAAAAGGGCTACCTAAGTATGGTTCTCAATCAGAGACAATGATAGACAGCTGTCCCTGATTGAGAACCCAAAACATAGAAAACAAATAATAGAACTAAAGAACATAGAATACCCACCCCAAATCACACCCTGACCAAACCAAATAGAGACATAAAAAGGCTCTAAGGTCAGGGAGTGACATTCGGTTTCATGTTCATAGGATGAAGAAGTTTGAGGAAGTACTACTTCAGTTATTTCTTCCTGTTCTTTTGCAGATAATTATACTTAACACTGGTCTGTTCAGTTCCAAAAAGGCACACACACACACACACACACGCCCACACACACACAGTTGAAGAACACTTACTCAGAGCATATGGCCAGTGCATTTACTTGTTCAGACCATATGGTGCACCAGGCAGGTGGAGGTGGAGGAGAACAGTCTCAGGAGCAACTCGAGTGCTTGTGAAAGTACTTTGAAACCTCACAAGACATGCACTCAGGGGTGAACATGACTCATCATCACCATTGTAAAAGCACTGACCATTAGCTGACCTTAACTAACAACAGCACATAGGAGTGACACATTCTAAAAGCATCTTCAAACAACATTGAGCATCTTACAAATGTTTTCCTAGATGTGAGATAATTGACTGGTTCTCTGTAATATCATATACTGTGGAATCGTGACATTATGTACTTTTGAGGAAAATAGGCAAGTTTCTCCACTCATACCCTGACTTTGAGAAGGGATTGTAATGCTTAGCAACCGCGTGACGCAGCATGACAACGTGAATGCGATTGGTCGACAGTCTGCTGGGTGAGGCGTTACATTTGATACAGTATACATTGATTGGTATGTTACATTATATTTATATACTTCAAATACTGCCTGAGACGCCTTTACCATTTGTCTCCGTACTCAATAAATGGTTAAACACTATTTGTGATGGTGTTTTTTGTTCGAATGTATATGCATGAAATACATTATGGAAAACATGTCTCACACAGTCATAGTTAGTAGAATAATGAATGGATTGACAAGATTTTAGCACCGTCAACTTTCAGAAGGTTAGTAGGAAAGTTAATAATGTAAACCACCTAAATATACTCCATGAAATGTGGTATCTATCAGTCTAATCAATGACAACTACAGAACACAACTGTGAAGAGTTTACGCAAATATTAGCGTCGTAGCTCTTATTGCGGGAATCTGAAACCACTGTGAAATGAGCCACATTAAGCTTATCAGTCAACGTACTATGTGTATTGGACATTCATCTTACACTGCACAGCCTTACCTATGGATTGTGGATCACAATGGTTTCAAGTCCTTCAATAAGAGCTACGATGCAAATATTTGTGCAAACTCTTCACAGTTGTGTTCTGTGAGTGTCACTGAGTAGACATATACCCCATTTTCATTGATCCGCAATCTATGAGGCTGTGCAGTGAAATACATATGCCCCCAATGTAATTCTGAAGTCAAATACATCCACAGTACGATTTCAACAGATTTTAACTTTTTTAAATCAAATTAACTAATTATTGTATTTTTTTGAGTTTATATAACAACATTCCAACCTTGTTTAGCATTATCCAGTCCAAATACAGTGTCAAGAAAAAGTATGTGAACCCTTTGGAATTACCTGGATTTCTGCATAAATTGGTCATTACTTTTGATCTGATCTTCATCTAAGTCACAACAATAGATAAACACAGTGTGCTTAAACTAATAACACACAAATTATTGTATTTTTCTTGTCTATATTGAATATATCATTTAAACATTCACAGTGTAGGTTGTAAAAAGTATGTGAACCCCTAGGCTAATGACTTCTCCAAAAGCTAATTGGAGTCAGGTGTCAGCTAACCTGGAGTCCAATCAATGAGACGAGATTAGAGATGTTGGTTAGAGCTGCCTTGCCCTATAAAAACTCACAAAATTGAGTTTGCTGTTCACAAGAAGTATTGCCTGATGTGAACCATGCCTCAAACAAAAGAGATCTCAGAAGACCTAAGATGAATAATTGTTGACTTACATAAAGCTGGAAAGGGTTACAAAAGTATCTCTAAAGGCCTTGATGTTCATCAGTCCACGGTAAGACAAATTGTCTATAAATGGAGAAAGTTCAGCACTGTTGTGGCCGTCCTGCAAAGATGACGGCAAGAGCACAGCGCAGAATGCTCAATGAGGTTAAGAAGAATCCTAGACTGTCATCTAAACACTTCCAGAAATCTCTGGAACATGCTAACATCTCTGTTGACGAGTCTACGATACGTGTTCATGGGAGGACATCACGGAAGAACCCACTACTGTCCAAAAAAAACATTGCTGCACGTCTGAAGTTTGCAAAAGTCCACCTGGCTGTTCCAGCGCTACTGGCAAAATATTCTGTGGACAAATGAAACTACAGTTGAGTTGTTTGGAAGGAACACCCAACACTATGTGTGGAGAAAAAAAGGTACAGCACACCAACATCAAAACCTCATCCCAAATGTAAAGTATGATGGAGGGAGCATCATTGTTTGGGGCTGCTTTGCTCCCTCAGGGCCTGGACAGCTTGCTATCACCGACAGAAAAATGATTTCCCAAGTTTATCAAGACATTTTGCAGGAGAATGTTAGACTATCTGTCCGCCAATTAAAGTTCAACAGAAGTTGGGTGACGCAACAGGACAACGACCCAAAACAGAAGTAAATCAACAACCAAATGGATTCAACAGAAGAAAATATGCCTTTTGGAGTGGCCCAGTCAGAGTCCTGACCTCAACCCGATTGAGGTGCTGTGGCATGACCTCAAGCAAGCAGTTCACACTAGACATCCCAAGAGTATTGCTGAACTGAAACAGTTTTGTAAAGAGGAATAGTCCAAAATTCCTCCTGACCGTTGTGCAGGTCTGATCCGCAAATACAGAAAATGTTTGGATGAGCTTATTGCTGCCAAAGGAGGGTCAACCAGTTATTATTATTAAATCCAAGGGTTCACATTCTTTTTCCACCCTGCACTGTGAATGTTTACATGGTGTGTTCAATAAAAACATGAAAACGTGTAATTGTTTGTGTGTTATTAGTTTAAGCAGACTGTTTGTCTATTGTGACCTAGATGAAGATCAGATCAAATTTATTTCCAAAGGGTTCACATACTTTTCTTGCCACTGTATGGGTGTGTTTGTAAATTCACGATGGAGTGCCAGAGTGCGCTCAGTGTGATCTGGGCATTTGTAAATTCAGAGCGTTTTGCTCTCGGCGCGTCCGAGGAGTAGGGTTGATCTGAGCGTTCTGACCTCACAATGGCAGTCAAGCTAACAGGTTAATGCTTGCTAGCTACTTCCAGACAAAAATGAGAACACCTCTGACCATTTTACTCAGCATAGCTGGTTAGGCTGTTTTCACATTATCTAGAGCGTTGGTGATTGTATCTGTGATGCTGGCAACAGCTTTTTGGTCCGACGTTTACTGGCACCGGCCATATTCAACGGGTGTTGAGCTTTCGTAAATACATCAGTTCTGTGCTCTGGCACACAAAGACGAGTGCTCTGAAATCAGACTAGATAGCCAGAGTGAATTTACGAACGCACCCTGTCATTATTACACTATTTGTACCAATTTGCATCATTTTCATTGAGGGACGTTTATTTTGAAGGCCAACTGCAAATTCCACCATTTTATGGCTAGCTTCACATATGGCTAGCTTCACATAGGTCCAAGGAACAAGATCCTGTTGATCTAACATTGGTAGAGAAAATAAAAGATTGGTCAGAAGTCAGTGATATAGGGAAACTGGTTGACAATGACATTGGTAAAGGCTTTTATGCATTTTTACTGCATTTTACAGATGGATCCAAGGACCTAGATAGTTGGCGCACAGGAGCAGGTGTTTACGTTCCTGAATTTGATTTGCAGATATATAGAAGACTAACAGATGAACTATCAGTATACTCAGTTGAACTGTTGGTGATAGTAGTTGCCCTCCAGTGGGTGGAGGACGTACAACCTGTCAGAATTATAGTATGTCTCAAAGAAGTCTAAGAAACTGGACATTATTGTGGCTGCGGCAGAAAAGTGTTTAGGACTTAAGGATTTGACATCTGACTTGCAAGGGGTACTGGCACTGTAATACCCGCCCTCCCAGGTTCCCCTTGAGACTGTGTAGGGATCAGATCTGTTGTATTTTTTTAACAGAAACATTTTTGTTTTATTTTTTGGTAGTTTGTTCAGTTTTTTAGGGGGAATCCTGTTTCCATCCTGCATAGTAGGTGGCGGGATGTACATTCAATTGTGTGATCGCCAATATACCATAGAAGAAGGAGTGATGGCTGCGGTAGCGGTAAGTGTGGATGTAGAGCAATTGCGGTTAAATTCCTGGTGTTTGTGACACCGGATGTTTGGTGTGACGCAGACCAGGTGGGGAGTGTGGTGAAACACAAGAGTCATTGTCAGTTTTTTGTGTGAGTTTTGAGTCAGAGTCTCTACCGAACATATATATATATATCCTAACATTTGAGTCATGTTAGGATATATCAGTTTTCCAGTTAGAGATTTTGTGCAGAATCCACTGCGCTGTTTCAGGTGCAACATTTATGGTCACGTTTCAGCAGTGTGTAGAGGGAGATTCCAAGATGTGGGAAGTGTGCAGGATTGTGTCGTTTTGGTGTATAAAGTTGTCTGTGTCAACTGTAGGGGTGCTCATGTTTCTGGGGATTGGAAGGGGTTCAGTGTGAGAGAGGCAGGTTGAAGTGGCCCGAGTCAGAGTAGTGCAGAAGGTGTCATATGCTGAGGCAGTGAAGAAAGTAGAGGGGGATGGGTCAAGGGATCCTGAGTGGATCCCAGAGAGTAGTAAATGTGTGCCAGCACCGAGGGATAGGGCAACGAATGATTTATGGTTCACTAAGGTTGGCTTCTTAGCGTTCATAGCAATGGTTATCAACTGTAACGTAAATCACAGAAAATCGAGGTTGTAGTGGCAGCTGCAGAGAAGTTTTAGGGTATACAAGATTTGACTTCAGAAGAGTTACAGGATGTGTTGAGGGGTGCTGTAACCATTCTCACTGGCCGTTGGCATGGTGTAGGAGCAGATCGGTTTAAAGTAGTGGAATAGGGTAGTGGGTTTTTACTTAGTGTAGGTGGTGGTGTCTAGGAACAGGACTAATGAAGATGATTTAATGTAAGTAGGCCGTGACTGGGCTCACACTCCAGTACAGCAGGAGGCGGTGTATGCATTTAAAAGTTCGATCCGATCCGCCAACCAAATCCCAAAGAAGAAGGTCCAGTGACCACAACCTTGTTGCTCATTCCTATCTGTGTTATCACCGCTAAAAGTTTTGTCCCCGTATCTTCGGGCATCAGAGGCTGTCCCAGGTATGTTTGTCTTCAGAAGTCTTGCCAAATCAGATTGATGCATTATAAATCGTGTTGTAACATTTGGAGACGAGACAAAAACAATGAAATGCGGAAGTTAATGTTGCCACTTGTTTTAGCAACCACTAGACTATATGCACTAGTTTAGCTTGCGTTTGAGGGATTTGTCAACTTTTCGCTGTCTCAAACTATTTTTATCATGTGTTTATTTCTAAGTTATAACAGGGAAGTAATTGCAATGTATAGCTAGTTAGCTAACTACGTGCTAGCAAACATTACGTGAAGCTAACAGCTGTTAGGGGATTGACCCGCGTGACACACTGTAAATGAGATGATATATACTTAACCTAATTTCAGAGATACAAAATATTGCTGTCACTGATTAAAAAATAAATAAAATGTATTTGTAATGTAATGCTCAGTCTCCAATACTTGTCTATCATTTCGTTGAACTGACACATTGTAACATTGTGATACAATCTTGATATGAACAATGTTTTTTTATTCAGCTGCTGTGATGTCGTCCTCTTGGTGGGGGCTGGTGAAAAATGGTAGTGCACATCATGTGGACAATAGCAGTTGTTTCAGCTCCACAGAAAGCACCGTCCTCAAGGGAAACAGCTTTGGAGGGGTGCCTGTTGTACTGCTGCTGGACTTCATCTTCTTCTTGGTGTGTGTGTTGCATCAACTGACACTCATACTGAAACTCATATGACCACATAAGGGTGATTCCAAACCCTAATAGGATAGCGTTACACAACACATGCACACAAATCAAGCCATTTCCTCATTCTGTTGTTGTGTACTTGTCTCAGGTGTTGCTGATCCTCTTCTCCGTCATCAGGAGGAAGCTGTGGGACTATGGCCGCCTGGCGCTGATCTCTGACAGGGAAGGGTCCGTTATGACATCACACAGTATAACTTCCTGTTGAAACCTGAGAAAAACAATATAAACACACCTACCTAAAGGCATATGACTACAAATAATTCTGCAGTGGGTATTACTGCCTGCCAATAGTTGAAGTAATTGTCTATAGAGATAAGTGTCCTTTTGACCACCACCCTCCTGCCCTGTCCCAATGATGATGACCTTAGTCGTCTGTGTTTCAGTGAGACATCACACCGCCGCTATGGGAGAATGTCGTCCTGTGTGTCCAACGTGGAGGAGCCGGAGCACGAATTGGTGAGGGAGAGGTTGTAATCATCACCATCATCAACTCCATCTAATAGTCATCTTTATCTTTCTTTTTCCTCTAGGGATGCTGCTCCTGGCTCCCCTACATCATCAGAATGGAGTGAGTATTCTTGCTCTCTCTGTGTGGGTGGGTGGGGCGGGCCGGCGGGCGGGGCTGTCATTGTTTTCGTATGTTGAGGTTTCACCCTCAATTTGTGTTTCTTTTTCCAGTGAGGAGATGGTGAAGGCGCGATGTGGGATCGATGCTGTCCACTACCTGTCCTTCCAGCGTCACCTGATCACCCTCCTGGTGCTGGTTACCGTCATCTCCGTGACTGTCATCTTGCCTGTCAACCTGTCTGGTAACCTGCTAGGTGGGTGTGACACACCATGTCAACACAACGCTAATATAATGCAAACACCACCCTGTCAACACAACATTGTTACAAAACTCTCAATATTACTGTATAAGAACCTCACTGTATTACACTCTCACAATGCAATGTGAACCTAAGCACAACACTGCCAGGCAGTGCTTCCTTATAAGTGTAACAACATTTACATTTACATTTAAGTCATTTAGCTGACGCTCTTATCCAGAGCGACTTACAAATTGGAAAGTTCATACATATTCATCCTGGTCCCCCCGTGGGGAATGAACCCACAACCCTGGCGTTGCAAGCGCCATGCTCTACCAACTGAGCCACACGGGACCAACGACATAACTCAAACTCTACTCACACATAACAGATGTATAAACAGTGTTTAACATAACACTCTGCCATGCTAATCACGCTGTACACATAACATTGTTTCGTTGCTATGTCTCACTTTTGCCAGAGCGAGACCGAGAGTATAAACGTCCTCTTTTGTACGACATTACCTACCACCAATGTGTGGCAGTGAAAGTTAATCTCTTTCAACACAATGGTGTTACGTACTGACTGAAGCATAACTATTGCAGAGTTTTTTTAAACATTTACTCTTTCAACATTGTAATCAACAACAACATTGCTGTCAGTCCTCTTATCCTGCTATAATAACATGTTTTTAACAGTCTCACTTGAGGAGATTTTAAGTGTCATATGTTATTTTTTTAAGGAAATGACCCGTACAACTTCGGAAGGACTACTGTTGGTAATCTTCAGAAGGAGTAAGTGTGTGTTCGTGCATGTGTCTGTATGTATGTGTGGTTCTTTCATTGTATATAATATGAACTTCCATTATAATGGTTCCTTATTGCTTTAGGTAACCGTTTGTTTGTTATGATTTCCTCAGTAATAACCTGCTGTGGATACACACAGTGTTTGCAGTCATCTACCTGATCTTGACAGTGTTACTGCTGAGGCGACACACCTCCCAGATGAAGGGCATGGGCAGAGGGCTGGTCAGTTCCATCTGTCACAAAACCAACAGTTCATCCCCTCACTAGTAGTTATTACTGATACTGATGAGTTTGCTTTGCTCCCCCCGTAGACCAGAAACACCCTGTTTGCGTCTTCCATCCCCAAAGAAGCCAGTGAAGAGGACATCAGGACCCACTTTACGTAAGTAGACTGGACCGCACCATTCTCCCAACATGGGGGAGTCCACACTCACCCACTAACCCTGTCTTCAGAACCTACACCCACACCTGTAGTGTCTTTGTCTTCACCATGGCAATAAAAGTGATTCAGTTTGACTAGTGATAACTTGCCTGAATGGGCAGACAATGGCTTACAAGGATGAACATTGGACATACATGTACCTGTATATATTTAGACCCTGTGCCTTATCCTCACCTCTATTCTTCCCCTTGCCTTTTCTGCAGTGAGGCCTACCCTACCTGCCGTGTGTGTGAAGTGCACTTGACGTATGATGTGGCCAAGCTGATGCACCTGGACAAGGAAAGGTCAGTGCTTTGCCAAACTGCCCTGGTAACGTCACGCTGCCAAGCTGCCCTGGTAATGTCACGCTGCCCTGGTAACGCCACGCTGCCCTGGTAACGTCATGCTGCCCTGGTAACGTCATGCTGCCCTGGTAACGTCACGCTGCCAAGCTGCCCTGGTAATGTCACGCTGCCCTGGTAACGTCACGCTGCCCTGGTAACGTCACGCTGCCCTGGTAACGTCACGCTGCCACGCTGCCCTGATAACGTCACACTTTCCAAGTAACGTCACACTGCCAAGCTGCACTGGTAATGTCACGTTGCCCTGGTAATGTCACGCTGCCAAGGTAACGCCACGCTGCAGAAATGCATAGCATGTAGTTCTTTCTGATCTGACATGTAGTCAGATATAGCAGTCTGGATTGACTGACTGATTCTTCCCTACCTTTCTTTTACACTAAATCCTGTTGTTTTCTGTCTCTCAGGAAGCGAGCAGAGAAAAACCTGCGCTACTACGAGCGGGTACTTCAGCAAGGGGGCCAGAGGGAGGTGATCAACCCCCGTCTATGTGGTCACCTCTGCTGCTGCCGCACCCGCAACTGTCAGGAGGTGAGAGGGACAATGCCAGGAGGGGTTGCGGGATCTGGGCTGTGTTAGGAACATTGAGATTGGGTCGGTGTATCCAGATGGGTGTTTCAGTCTGATGGGGCTTGTAGTGAGTGACTGTGGAGCAACGTGTCAGGCATTTCACACAGATGATACTCTCTCTGTTGTTCCTAAGGTATTATTTGTGTATGTTGTCTTGATTGTAATGTGATATTATGCTTTGTCCAGGTGAGTGATACAGAATGTGTATCTATGTGTCTGTGTTTATATATATGTTTATGCATGTATGTATGTTTTCTGTGGCTCTAGGTAGATGCCATAGAGTACTTCCGTGGCCACGCGGCAGGTCTGTTGGAGGAGGTGAGGACGCAGAGAGAGCTTGTGCCACAGCACCCTCTAGGGATGGTCTTCGTCACTCTGCAGTCTGAGGCAATGGCCACATAGTGAGTTTCTCATCTCTGGGGCTGGTGAGGGGCTAAGGGTCCTATTGATGATTAGGATAGAAATGATTCTCCAACCTCTCTCAGTAGTGTGTAAAGCATTTGTCACCATCCCCAGCTCTGGAGAGCTACAGGGAGTGCAGGCTTTTGTTCCGGCCCAACAGCAAAATTAACATGGAATTGATGACTGTACCATCATTAGTGGAAACAATATTAGTTGATGTATCCACTTTCTTGGGTTATGTAAACATGGTGATTGACAGCTGTCACTCACTCCCCTCAGTATTCTGAAGGACTTCAACGCCCTGGACTGTGGAAATGGGGACAGCGCAGTGAGGTGTGGGTGTGGCCGAGAGCCCCAGCCTTCGTCTTGCAGCGCGGCTCTGAAAGTGAGGAACTGGAGGGTTGACTACGCCCCTCATCCCAGAAACGTGTACTGGTGAGTCCCCCTATAACCTAACCTACAGTGTGCTGTTTGATAACAATGGTTCAGTATATTCTATCATGTTGAAAATAACCTCTCTTCCTGTTTTTCTGCTGTTTTCTTCTCTCTCTCTCTCTCTCTCTCTCTCCCTCCATACCTCCTCTCTCTCTACCTCCATACCTCCTCTCTCTCTACCTCCATACCTCCTCTCTCTCCCTCCATACCTCCTCTCTCTCCTCCCTCCATACCTCCTCTCTCTCCTCCCTCCATACCTCCTCTCTCTCCTCCCTCCATACCTCTCTCTCTCCTCCCTACATACCTCTCTCTCTCCTCCCTCCATACCTCTCTCTCTCCTCCCTACATACCTCTCTCTCTCCTCCCTACATACCTCTCTCTCTCCTCCCTACATACCTCTCTCTCTCTCTGTCCCAGGGACAACCTTTCAGTGCAGGGCTTCCGCTGGTGGTTCCGATGCCTGCTGCTCAACTTCTTCCTCTTCTTCCTCCTCACCTTCCTCACCACTCCCTCCATCATCATCAGCACCATGGACAAGTTCAACGTCACCAAGCCCATCTACTACCTCAACGTGAGTCAGTCACCTTCTACTAGAATAAAATAGAATATAACTGTATTTGGTTGGTTGGTTGGTTGGTGAGGTGAGAGGAATGCTGGTGTGGCGAGGCGAGAGGAATGCTGGTGTGGCGAGGCGAGAGGAATGCTGGTGTGGCGAGGCGAGAGGAATGCTGGTGTGGCGAGGCGAGAGGAATGCTGGTGTGGCGAGGCGAGAGGAATGCTGGTGTGGCGAGGCGAGAGGAATGCTGGTGTGGCGAGGCGAGAGGAATGCTGGTGTGGCGAGGCGAGAGGAATGCTGGTGCTCATTTAACCTTTATTTAACTAGGCAAGTCCGTTAAGAACTAGTTCTTATTTTACAATGACTGCCTACCTCAGCCAAACCCTCCCCTAACCCGGACGACGCTAGGCCAATTGTGCGCTGCCCTATGGGACTCCCGATCACGGCCGGTTGTGATACAGCCCGGGATCGAACCAGGGTCTGTAGTGAAGCCTCTAGCATTGAGATGCAGTGCCTTCGACCGCTGTGCCACTTGGGAGCAATTTGCTGTGTATTCAATTAGTTTTTAATTGTATGCTACCATGTAATGTCTGTTTGTTTGTTTGTGTGTGTGTGTGAGACAGAGTGCTGTGGTCAGTCAGTTTTTCCCCACTCTGCTTCTGTGGTCCTTCTCTGCCCTGCTGCCCACCATAGTGTACTACTCAACTCTGGGAGAGTGCCACTGGAACAGGTACACACACACAGTAACTTTACTGACATACTGTATCTGTCAGTGGTGTAAAGTACTTAAGTACAAATACTTTAAAGTACTACTTAAGTAGTTTTTTGGGGTATCTGTACTTTAATATTTATACTTTTGGCAACTTTTACTTCACTACATTCCTAAGGAAAATAATGTACTTTTTACTCCTTACATTTTCTCTGACACCCAAAAGTACTCGTTACATTTTGAATGCTTAGCAGTACAGGAAAAGGGTCTAATTCACACACTTATAAAGAGAACATCCCTGGTCATCCATACTGCCTCTGATCTGGCAGACTCACTAAACACAAATGCTTTGTTTGTAAATGATATCTGAGTGTTGAACTATGCACCTGCCCATCCGTAAAATGTAAAAAAAAAAAACAAGAAAATCGTGTCGTCTGGTTTTCTTAATATAAGGAATTTTAAATTATTTATGCTTTTACTTTTCATATTTAAGTAAAACCAAATACTTTTAGACTTTTCTCAGGTAGTATTTTACTGGATGATTTTCACTTTCACTAGTCATTTTCTTTGAAGGTATCTACTTTTATTCAAGTATGAAAATTGGGTACTTTTTCCACCACTGGTATCTATGTACTGTAGGTCCAGGGAGCAGTTGATTATGATGCACAAGCTGTACATCTTCCTCCTGTTCATGGTTCTGATCCTGCCCTCTCTTGGACTCACCAGGTAATTAATTACCCCACCCTGATCACTTAATGATCAATCCAGATAATCAATGAAATATGAAATCATGTTTTTTTTCTGTAATTGTACTACATTTATCTTATGTGATTGGCTCTTTTCTAATCACAGTCTGGCTGTGTTCTTCCGCTGGCTGTTTGACAAAGAGTTTCTGGCTGATGGGAAGCTAAGGTTTGAGTGAGTGATACACTTTTATCTATGCCTCTGACCTGCCTCTCTTTCTCTCTCAATAACTAGTATCTAATTTACTGTTTCCCTGTACAGTCGTGACCAAAAAATATTGTCAACCTTGGTCTTTTTTTCCAAATAATGCACAGAAAACGGTTGAAATTAAAACACATTTTGGTATCCACATATGTATGCCTTTTGTTTTTCAGTTGAACAAAACAAAAAAATCGGAAAATTTACTAAATCTTAGCTTATTCCACAAAGAAGTCCTAAAATGGCCCAAACAATATTATTGGCACCTTCTAGAAGTAGTTAGAAATAATTAGATTTCAACCATATGATTCTTCTTTACTTTGGAATTGATCTCACTTGTGGTGAGTTGGTGCCTGCAATATAAACATCACTCATTCAACCAGTTTGAACAGAGAAAAGGACTCATTCTCCTCTTTTGTGTCACTGTGTACTGCAATGAGCATGGAGGAAAAGAAAAACAGAATTATCTGAAGTCAGACACAAGATTGTCCATGCTTGGCTACAATCTCAAGGCTACAAGTACATCACCAGAGACCTTATGTTCCTGTTTCCACCGTACGTAATGATATCAAAACGTTTAAGGCCCAAGCCACTGTAGCCAGCCGCACTGGACGTGGCCGCGAGAGGGAACTTGATGGAAGATTGCACCGAAGGATTGTTCGAATGGTGGCGAAAACACCTCGATCAACTGCCACACAGATTCAAGCTGCCCTTCAGACAGAAGGTACGACCGTTTCAACTTGCACCATCCGTCGCCAACTCAATGAAAGGGAGTTATATGGTAGGAGACCCAGGAGGACCCCACTGCTGAGAGAGAGACAAGAAAGCCTGACTGCAAATTGCCAAAACACACCTGAACATGCCAAAATCCTTCTGGGAGAATTTCCTGTGGACAGATGAGGCCAAAATAGAGGTTTTGGTAAAGCACACCATCTCTATGTTTATAGAAAACAAAATGAAGCCTTCAAAGAAAAGAACACCTTCCCTACAGTCAAACATGGAGGCAGTTCAGTGATGTTTTGGGGTTGCTTTGCTTCCTCTGTCACTGGGTGTCTTGAGCTGGTACATGGCATCATGAAATCGGGAGAATACCAAGAGATTTTGGAGAGCAGTGTCAGAAAGCTTGGTCTCCATCAAAGGTTATGGGTCTACATGGGTCTTACAGCAGCACACTTAAAAAAGAACCCAGGAATGGTTCAAGACAAAATGCTGGACTGTTCTGAAGTAGCCAGCAGTGAGTCCAGATCTAAATCTCATTGAAAACTTGTGAAGAGATCTGAAAACAACAGTTTGTAGAAGGCACCCTTCAAATCTGGGAGACCTGGAGCAGTTTGCACAAGAGGGAGCCAAACTGCCAGTACAGAGGTGCAGGAAGCTCATCGATGGCTAAAGGAAGCGCTTGATTGCAGTTCTTTTGACCATAGGCTGTGCGACTAAATATTAAGTATAGGGTGTCAATAATTTTATCAGTCATTTCTATTTATTTTCAGATAAAAAAAAAAAAAATGGATATATTAAGTTCTGAGTCAATAACAAAGGTTCTGTAACAGTGAAATAAAGAATTAAAAACGTATTTTTAGGGAAAATTGTGAGTTACTTGAAAAAAGTCCTGTGTACCTGTATAATAACTAGCATCTAATTTACTGTGTCCATGTATAATAACTAGCATCTCATTTACTGCGTCCCTGTATAGTAACTAGCATCTCATGTACTGTGTCCATTTCTCTCTCTATCTCGCTCTCTCTCCCTTCCCTCATCTCCCCCCTCCTCCTTCAGGTGTGTGTTCCTGCCTGACCAGGGGGCGTTCTTTGTGAACTATGTCATCACGGCGGGCCTGGTGGGCTCTGGGATGGAGTTGCTGCGGTTGCCAGGGTTACTGCTCTACACCATCCGCATGGCGCTGGCTCGCTCCGCCGCAGAGAGGAAGTATGTCAAACAGGTGAGAATAAGACCCCGCCCCTGTATCAATCAGGGCTCAACGTTACATGAAGTTCAGATCGAGGTATAGAAATAGACAACAATCTGTCATCCATGGTTAGTATGGAATGATTAGCTCAATGTTTACCTTTTCTATCTACGTAGCCATGGATGAAGTTCAGATGATGTGTGATTTAACCTTGTCATGTCTGCAGAACCAAGCGTATGAGTTTGAGTACGGAGCCATGTACGGGTGGACCCTGTGTGTGTTCACTGTCATCATGGCTTACAGCATCACCTGCCCTGTCATAGTGCCTTTCGGTGAGTGATGGGCAACACACACACACACACACTACTGACCTTGACCTAAAGTTACATTCCCTCTCCGTGTGTCCAGGTCTGCTGTACCTGATGCTGAAGCATCTAGTGGACAAACACAATCTGTACTTTGCCTACCTGCCCGCCCGCCTGGACAGACAGGTGCACCTGGGAGCTGTCAATCAAGCCCTGGCTGCACCCATCATCTGCCTCATCTGGCTCTATTTCTTCTCTGTCCTCCGGACAGGTAACGCACACGCCTGGATGTTTACTGGAGCTCTCATACATAGGAAGCTTACTTATGTCCCTTCTTCCTCTTACTTGGCTGTTTCCCTGGAGTTACCTACTCGAGTTAAAGCACCATTTTTAATGTATCCTCACACTTCTGTATGTGTTTTTGGGTCAGGGTTCATGGCGGACACATCTCTCTTCACTCTGGTGGTCCTGTGTGTAACTGTCTGCATCTGCATCAGCTACACCTGCTTCGGACACTTCAAGTACCTCAGCCCTCACAACTACAAGGTGTGGTGTTCGTGTGGTGTTCGTGTGGTGTTCGTGTGGTGTTCGTGTGGTGTTCGTGTTTAGACACTAACAGTCCCTGTTCTACCTGCAGTTGAAGGGGGATGAGGATGCCTTGGATGGATTGGCGGACAGCAACATGGTCAGTAACAGGTTTATTCCTTCACCATGAATTTATAGACGGAAGTTAAAATCTGTTTGGAAGGGGGGAAGCAATATGGTGGTACCCCTCCCAGTTCTGCCCAGTTCTTTCACAAAAATGAGGAAATGAATCGAAGAAACAAAAGCCAATTTAAGAGTTTCAGAACATATCATATATTATTTCTGTCTCTCAATCTAGGCGGCAGATAGCTTAGCGGTTAAGAGTGTTTGGCCAGTAACTGAAAGGTTGCTGGTTCGAATCATTGAGCCGGCAAGGTGTGAAAAATCTGCCGTTCTGCCCTTGAGCAAGGCAGTTAACCCCCAACAACTGCTTCCCCTGTGCCGATGACGTTGATTTAAAGCAGCCCCACGAACATCTGATTCAGAGGGGTTTGGTTAAATGATGAAGACACATTTCAGTTGAATCCATTCAGTTGTGCAACTGACTAGGTATCCCTTTCCCCTTCTGCACATGTACAGTACCATAGTTTTTATGTTTTCTCTATTATTCTACAATGTAGAAAATAGTACAAATAAAGAAACCCTGGAATGAGTAGGTGTGTCCAAACTTTTGACTGGTACTGTGTCTCTCTGTGTCCACAGGTCTACCTTCCAAGGGTGCTCAGAACCGAGTCCCCTGAGTCCCCCGCCACATCACCAGATGGGTGTAAAACCCCCCAGTCATACGGGACCACAGACAGCAGCCCATCCTGTCAGAGCCCAGTAGATGATGAACTGTTGATGAACCCCTGAACTTAAAATATCTTCCCCTTCTTTTTGATTTTTCCACGAGTCCTGGAGGCATCCAGTCTCAGAACTGAGGGGAAGGCATAGGGGAGTTTATCCCCAAATCTATTGCTGTACCATCCAACACAGGCCCTTCAAATACCCCTAAAATGCATCCTTTCTCTGTCCTTTCATCAAGCTTAGCATGTATCTGATATCAATAGATTGGTCCAAGTAGAGCCTTTGCTTTCACTTATTCAATAGTGCTCCATCTGTGATTCTTTCCAGGAGGGGAGGAGAAAATAAATTGTTACGGGCCTCCTGAGACAACTCTGCCAAGGCTCCACCGAGAGCTGGCAGACACTCAGGATCCAAGCCTTCTGTCAGAAATGCCCAAATCTGATCCTTTTCGTAAGACCTTCCTATGAGGACTGCCTTGGCTAAAGACTATTCAGCACCAATACAGTTTTTTGTTGTTGCTCAAAGTTGCTTTTACAGCATAATGTTGGGAAAAACTGCCATGCCATGCATTTACACTGAGTTTGCGGTTTAATATCCAGGATGCCAGAATAGAAGGCATTTTGGTTCTCTGACCAACAGAGGGCACTCTTGTTGCATGGCAGTTAGTGTCCACCTTAAATTACTTGTACTGAACCAGGGCCTTTCAAATCTGCACCTCAAGGTCTGATGATACAAAAACTATTTTTAGTTGTTTTTGTATTATTTAACAAGGAACTTTTTTTTCATTTTGACTGAATCATCATTTTAACAAATGTTTTATATTAAGCTGATATTTAACATATTTATAGCTTTTTAATTATCAGGATTTTGAACCATAACACAATCTGAACATGAATTGACATAACTATTGATGATGAATGAGAGTAGGCCTATTTATGTGAATATGAACAGCATGGAACTTCTCAGTGTTAAAAATATTGCTTTAAAATGTTAAATGGTTGATACATTATGAGATTTTGTGCCGAATAAGTTAAAATGTAAGTAAGTATTAAGTGTCCATAGCCATAGGGGGCACTGCATGACAGATTTTCTATTAGGATTTAGCATTAGTTTCAACAGTGTCATGTAACTACAGGACTTTTCTTTCTTTGATCCCCTTGCTTTCTGCCTTCTCTCTCACCAGTGTGCCTCAGTTTTCAAAAGGACTCTTCTAGGTAACATGTTTTTTAGTACAAGCGATTGGCCGAGTAGTTAAATATGATTAATGAAGTGCTAAGCCCTCCAGATATCTGGGTGGAGGCTTTTCACAGAGCAGAAAAATAGGGTTTTGTTATTAGATTAGGATCAGTGTAAATTCACCTTGTTTTGGGGGGGAATTAATGGAACATATCAGGAACAATAGCGGGATGCAGAAGTGGTTCTTATTGGCTTACTTCAAATTAGTACGTCCTGATTTTGTAGTTTTACCACTGACACTTAATTCACTGTTAATTAGCTGTGACATACATACACACACAGAAGTACATAATATAGTTCAGTTCCCCCAAAAGCCTCTTAAACCAACAGAATAATCTGTAAAACAAACTTTAGTCCAGGGGTGATCTGGAGCGCTCAGCTCTGCAATCAATGGCTCTCAATCATGGACAAAGAGACAACCTAAAGCAGGGCAAGTTCACCATGTAATCACAGATTGTGTAACAGGAAACTCTAGAGACTGGGAAATAACTTTTGGCAGTATTAAGCTTTGACACCATTTCCTCACCCCTAGCACATGTACTGTACAAATGTGAATAACTAAACACAAACATGCACACACACACATACTTGTATATGCATACACCTTTATTTAGGGGGCCCTCAAGACATTATACTATTGGATGCTCAAGGAGCACATGGGTTATCAGGTTTGTTTGGTGTTGTTTGTTGGACCGAGATTTTCAGTTGCACAAGAATTGAAAACATTTTCCCTCATTATGTTAAGGTTGTGTGTGTGTGTGTGTGTTGGTGAATGAGAAAGGGAGAGTGTGGGTGAGTGGGTAATAAATAGTAGATTTCATCAGAATGGATTACTGGTGTTAGCCTGTACCGCCTTGGAGTGTGGTTGGGTAATTGGATAGCTGAACACCCAGAAGGCAATTAAAGAGCCATTGAGACTACAGGCAATAATTTGCTTCAGCAACTCATAATAGCAAATGTGCTAACTACCATTCAGATCTCTATGCCTGTTTATGACACTCACACACGAGAAGAAACATGAGTTTTGGGACAGTGAGAGAGCTTGTGGGGGCTCTAATTGCTTGCAGGTCATCTGCAAGCTCTACGGATGAATTGGGAAAGAGATGTCTGTGAGAGTGGACGTCTGTTGTCTGGTGTGTGTCTTTCCCCCTTGGAGAGGTGTTGGAATTGGTGTTATACTCTACTGGCTCTCAAGTCAAAATTCAACATTCATCCATGTTTCTCAACGTCAAAGTGTTTAAGGTTAAGTTAAGGAATTAATTCCAAATTCTTAAGGTTAGACATTAACTCTGAATGGTTCAGGTTTGGGATAGGCTTGAAAACAAAAATATAAAAACCAACTTTCTATCGCTGGATTCACACTCGCAACCTTTGGAATCAGAGGCCGGCGCTTACACCCATCCACCATCACGGCCCACAACCAAAACCTACTTGAAGGTAACATCACTCACTCTTGCCCTAGTGGCCAGTTTCCACCTCATCTCCTGACGTTCTCAGACATGGATCGATGTCAGATACTGACTTGTATCACAGGTGACCTTGCTGGTTATGCTTGATATGTGTGTTTGTAGGTGCATGTTGTGCGTGTGTGTGTGTGTGTGAGATAGTCGGCATTGCTGGTGAGCAGAGAGAAAAGCACCAGTTGTTTGCCAGCTCAGTAGAGCAGAAGTAATCTGGAGTTAGGAGCAAAGGAGCCTGGGAACCTGCCTACTCCAGACCCAGCAGTCAAGAAGCAGTCCAAACATCACAGTGAGGCCTGACCAGCGGTCAGACTGCAAACACAGTGCCTCGGTTCTGACAGTAGGGTTTGGGCTGCAGCAGAAGGAGTGTGTGAAAGTGTGAATATGTCAATGTGAGAATTCTTTTCAAAAGTTTTTCAATCAATTTAGCTGATCATACTGAAGTGGGATATGGACCAATGCAGAGTCAAAAGACTCTTACACCCACACACAATCTCTTTGGTAATGAAGGAGAGGAAGCCATTGATTTAGAATATTGAGACACAGCCCATGTTGCTGTGTTTAATCTGTAGGTGTCGGGCAAGGCCGTATCATTCACCATGTAAAGGGGATCACAGAGCATTTGAGACTGGGCTACAGTCCTAGTCTGGATCAAGACATTTATCCACTGCTAATCCAGATTTACTGCTGCAAGGAGTGTGTACGCAAGTACGTGCAAGTGTGTGTACATTCGCACATGTGCTTATGTGTGAGAGACCCATCGAACCCAGGGCCCTCACCACATTCTTGGCATTGTGTATTTGTGCTTCATTACACCCCAGACACTTCTTTATTAAGTAATCTCTCTCCCTCTTTCTCTTTTCTTGCTGTTTCTGTCTTCTCTCAGCTCAGGGCAAAGAATTTACCCATGGCCTATCGCAAGATAGTCTCTCGAGCCAGACGGCTTTCTTCCGCAATCTTTGAATGCTTCAAACCTATAGGCTTATGTTTCTCCAAGGTCGGGGATATGGGAGAGTAATTGCAAGATGGAGGGTTGATGTGTGTTGAATGAGTATAAACCATGTTAGTTCCATGGGGGGATCACTCTTCCTTCATGTCACCGCAATGATCGATGGATCTGACCTCTGACCCTGTGAGTTTGTATCTAAACTTAGTTCCAACCAATCAGGCGATCGCGTGGCCCAATGCCAACCAATCAGATGCTACAGAGGCATCGTATTCTACACCATTCCCACCTTTTGTCCCTCAGGATTAGTTCCTTGGCAACGCTGGTTGCCTGGGAGGTGAGGTTCCCAGAGGAGTGGGACCACAGCCCACCAACACCAAGATCAGGGAGGTGGGGGCAATGTTTCATTTAGCAGACACTTAGCAGACACTTTTATACAAAGCAACTTACAGAATTTGTTTTATGTATGGCTAGCCTCGGGAATCAAACATTCAATCCTGGCATTGCACGTGCCATGCTCTACCAACTGAGCCATAGAGAGTTTTCGTTAGTGTGTTTGGGTATGACTGTGTGTGAGCACCTGCTCATCTGCATGTACAGTATGCAGAATGTGAAGCTGCACCTGTGTATATATTTGTGTAAGTTTGTGTGAGAGTGTGTGTGCACATGCACGGCTGTTCTGTGGGGACAAAAGGAAAAGGAAAAGTCACCCCACTCGGTCTCTTTGTGTTCTCTGGCTGCGGTCGGGGCCAGGGGGAGGACAAGGAATGGGGTGAGGGAGGGAGGATGAGGGAGGGGGCTGAAGTCTCCAGTCTCCACCGAGGCGGTAGCATGTGATTCCGGCCTGCCAGGTCCTTTTGTTCAGCAATTACACCAAACGCACAGATCCCTGGAAACGGTAAGGTTCTGGTGGCCCGCGGAAGGCATGGGAACAGCCAGCCAGGAAAGAAGGGGAAGCGAATACAGAGCAAGATTTATGAGAACAGGGTTACCTACTAAGCCTTAACAACTGCTTCAGAGTCAGTTCTGCTGCTCGGCTTGTGATGGTAAAGGTTAGGAGAGAAGTAGGGAGGGCTGAGCCTAAATCAGTATTGAAAGAAAGAATCAAGTGATTTAAGGGGGCATGTTCAGCAGGAATGAGAAGATGGCGTTCTTGTTTTTAAGAGAGACAGTGTTTCAATCTAATCTCTGCTATCAGGGGCATGTACCCCTGCTACCCAAGGGGGCCGCTGTTGTAGCACTGTTCCCACAGAGTTGCCAGATGTGTTGAACATTAACATTCACCAAGACAGAACAGTCTGAAGTTACAGTGCTGCAACATCCCACAGTGCTACAACTTCAAATGATTTGAGTGTCTATTTCCTCCCTCTATCATCCATCCCACATTCTTCATGTTTCCTGCTACTCCTGCTTTCTCTCCATATAGTATCTCTCTCTTCTCCTTCTTTATCCCCACTCTTCAACCCCTATCCCTCTCTTCACATCTCCTCCCTAATACCTCTCTTCTTCCTTTCTGTTACATCCTCTCTGCTCTCTTTCCGGTCCCAAATGCACCTCATGAGATCTCAGACAGACTCGGGTGAGAGGATGAGAAGCTGTCTTGAGCTGGTAAGTTATGATGAGTTAGGGTCATAGGAGTGCTCTAACTCATGAAGGCCCTCTCAGCTCCTGTGCTGCTGTTATGGCTTGTGGATCTAAAGACATCTGTATAAGAAAGTGTACCTTTGGCATTGAGAATTCCCCATCTCCCATTATAAAGTTACGATGGTGGGAAAATATGGCAATCCAATAATATATATAAAATGCGGGCTATATACACACACTTATTTATGTACATGACATGAATCTTATATAAGTACGTAAGTACACAGATCGAGGGACATGAACCCATTGATGCACGCTCACACATAAACACACACAGTAACATTAATGACCCCCTGTCCCATGTGCTCAAGATTCACAGTGGTATAAACTGTCACTCAATCCACAGCTAAATGGGTGAGAAACAACTCATACTGACAGATCCATTAATCAGAAAGCATTGGGAAACCTCACAAGAGCTCAGAAGAACAGGTTTCTGGCTGTGACTTGAAGGAAAGGCCTTGGAAATCTCCCCCATTCTTTACTCTAAACACTGAAATATCTGATGAGGATAGGTAGCCTAACTGACAAGTACGTGGCAGATTGTTGCTGAATTAGAGCCAAGTGTTGAAGATCAGATCGAGAATTGAACTAATTCAATCTCCAGCTAATTTGTGCAGCTCAACTGCTTTGTAGACGGGGAGCAATCCGCAGTTGCTATGACTACACGTAACTAAGGAGATTTGTTGACATTGGCAACCGGACGTTCTTGGCAGCTGTCCCCCACGTAACCTAGTTACCAAACATTTTGCCTTTTTATAGAAAGTATTTACTTTTCATTGAGACACGCTTTATACATGCAATGGACTCCAATACCTTATACTACTCCTTGGACCTCGTTTCTGGTAGCGGTTTAACTTTGAGCAGTGAGCAAAAAGCTGCCCTGCAGACTTCCCTGGTCATTCTGAAGAGGAACAACAAATTCAATCGTGTCCTGTTTTGGGGCAAGATTCTGGGCATAAAGGGTGACTATTTCATTGCACAAGGGGTTTCAGAAGATGAGATGACGGATAAAAATAGCCTTTACAGGTAAGAGGTGCAAAGGAAATAGTTTTAGAGCCTCAAATCTATTTTACTACAGGCATATTATTATAGCTAGCTTGCATTTTGTTGTTGTCACTTGTGGCTTTGGAGTTGTGAACCATTCTCCTATTCAATATGTTCTCTCTCTATGTGTGTATGTGTGCCCTCTTGCACATGTGTTTGTGTCCTTTCCCTACTCCAGTTTCAACTGTGTGGACTGGCACTTGCTTCCCCCTGCCACTGAGGCAATGCTAGCGGAAGTGTCTGCTGCAGCAAAGGGTCGCTTCGTGGGAGACCCCTCACATGAGTATGAGCACACCGAGATACGGCGGCAAGGGGAGGGGGACGAGGCTGTGGAGGAGGAAGTCATGGTGGGGACAAGTGTGACGAATTATATTGTTTAATGTTGAGCTAATGGTGTTTTGCTTATTAATAAGTGTCAGTGATTAATGTACAGTGACTAGATTCATATGACCGTCGTGACTGTGTGTGGTATTATTGCAGAAGAGTGATGACTAGTTTGTTTGGGTGTTGTGACAGATGTTTGGTAATGGTTGTTTGGTTTGTGTTGCAGATTAAGGTGAAAGAGGAGAAGAGGCTGGCCTCCACTGTCCACACCATTGATAAGGAGGTGTCTGTGGTCCCACGCGGTGCCTTCATCAAGAGTCCCCATGGCCTGGTGCAGACCAACCGCAGCTTTGAGGGTAAAGCTACTTTTCAAAGTTATTAATGAAATGGATGGCTCCACGTAGAGTGTGGTGTTTCCCAGTTGAGAATGTGGTCTGATTGTGGAGAGATGGGACACAGCTGTGTGTGTTACTGGCTCGAGAGGATGACTCAGCTGTGTAGTTTTTAGCTCAGAGTGTGTTGGAAGTTGGAACCAGAATCCAGACCATCATTTATCTCACACTGCACATTGTGCATCTATAGTGTACACACAAGTTTTAGTGCGTTTTCTTTTTCATACACAGACAGAATCATATCATACTATCAGTTACTGAGTGAGTCTGTGTGTTCTGTCTATTCTGTAGGTCTGTCCTCATTGGAGGCGGGTAAACTCAGCTACTTCCTGCACTTCACTGAGCCGCAGAAACTGAAGAAGAAATCCATCCTGGAGATGGCTGACCTCAACCGCTCCATCGACTTCCTGGATCCTTTGAGTGAGGATATCCCCAAAGGTAACAGAGTTCCAAATCTCTCACTACACCACTCCTTTACAGTCATCCTACCGTTCCCCCCATGGGTGGGGTTTCCTTCCCACATGTTGTCTTTAGAAATAGAACAAGTTCCTTGGGAGACAAAAATGTAATACGAAAATGAGATTACTAATGTTTGGCATGCTCAGATTTTTTATTTGGCATGCTCAGATTTTTTATTTATTTATTTTACCAGGTAAGTTGACTGAGAACACATTCTCATTTACAGAAATGACCTGGGGAATAGTCCAATGGTCACGCTCTATTATACTAAACTAGCCTTTTAATTGGCGCTAATGATCATTTAGGTTGGCAGTTGACAGCCCAGTTTATCAAGGCATCCTCCTCTGCAGGGCCGGCTCTAGCCTTTTGGGGGACCTAAGCGGGATTTGGTTGGGGGGGGGGCCCACCTCGCTGCAAAACATTTTAGTGGCCCCCCTCTTGACGATGGAGAGACACATTTTAGTTTTAAAGTTAATTTCTTGTAATTCTACACATTTTGCTATGGGGTGGAGAGAAAACAGCAATTTTATAACACATTTCATGCAATTCTACTTGTTTTGCCATGGGGCAGAGATTTTTCTTTGCAGTTTTACAGCAAATTTCCTTCAAATTCTACCCATTTTGCCATGGGATGGAGATGAGATGTTTCAGTTTTAAAGCACATTTCCTGCAATTCTACACATTTGGTAATAACTTATGCCATGTTAATATGATATCTGAGTGAGAATGATTTTGCTAGTCAATGGGGTTCTCCTGAAGGTCAGGGTCCCTGGGCACGTGCCCTGTGTGCCCGGTCCATATTCGACCATGGTTTTATTTCTACAGGTAAGTCAATTAAGAACAAATTCTTACTTACAATGATGATTTGTCAAACACATCAATAAACAACAATTACACTATACATATCTATATACACATCAATTACACCATACATAAGAAAGCAAACACAAAATACGAAAAGAAAAACACAATCATATGAAACAAATACATTCTTCAGTAAAAAGGCACTCTAACATCCATCTGAATTGCCTTAGAGGCACCAAATCCAACAACTTTAAAGGACTTCTGGAGATAATTTCACATTATAGGTGCCAAAAAAATGAATGCAGATTTACCTAACTTGTGGAGATTGAAGGGAAATCCAGGGTAAGCCATCCCCGATGGGTATTTGGGTATTTGTTCACTCAGGTTCCCTTTATCTAATATTAGGTTTTGGTTTCAAGATCTGATAACATTCAGTATCAAAAATATGCAAAAGTAGAGAAAAGTAGAAAGGGCGCAAATACTTTTTCACAGCACTGTATTTATAAGAGGGGCACCATCCAAAGTATGTATGCATACAGTACCAGTCAAAAGTTTGGACACATCTACTCATTCAAGGGTTTTTCTTTAGTTTTACTATTTTATACATTGTAGAATAATAGTGAAGACATCAAAACTATGAAATAACACATATGGAATCATGTAGTAAGCAAAACACTGTTAAAATCAAAATATATTTTATATTTGAGATTCTTCAAATAGCCACCCTTTGCCTTGATGACAGCTTTACACACTCTTGGCATTCTCTCAACCAGCTTCATGAGGTAGTTGCCTGGAATGCATTTCAATTAACAGGTGTGCCTTATTAAATTTATTTCTTTCTGAATGCATTTGAGCCAATAAGTTGTGTTGTGGTATACAGAAGACAGCCCTATTTGGCAAAAAATCAAGTCCATATTATGTCAAGAACAGCTCAAATAAGCAAAGAGAAACAACAGTCCATCATTACTTGAAGACATGAAGGTCAGTCAATCTGGATAATTTCAAGAACTTTGAAAGTTTCTTCAAGTGCAGTCCCAAAAACCATGAGAGCTATGAGCTATGATGAAACTGGCTCTCATGAGGACCGCCACAGGAAAGGAAGACAGAGTTACCTCTGCTGCAGAGGATAAGTTCACTAGTTAACTGCATCACAGATCGCAGCCCAAATGAATGCTTCAGAGTTCAAGTAACAGACACATCTCAACATCAACTGTTCAGAGGAGACTGCGTGAATCAGGCCTTCATGGTATAATTGCTGCAAAGAAACCACCACTAAAGGACACCAATAAGAAGAAGAAACATTAGATCGGTGGAAATCTGTCCTTTGGTCTGATAAGTCCAAATTTGAGATTTTTGGTTCCAACCGCCGCATCTTTATGAGACACAGAGTATGGCACACTTAATCAGCAAGGCTACCACAGCATTCTGCAGCGATACACCATCCCATCTGGTTTGCGCTTAGTGGGACTATCATTTGTTTTTCAATATGACAATGACCCCAAACACACCTCCAGGCTGTGTAAGGGCTATTTGACCAAGAAGGAGAGTGATGGTGCTGCATCAGATCACCCGACCTCAACCCAATTGAGATGGTTTGGGATGAGTTGGACCGCAGAGTGAATGAAAAGCAGCCAACAAGTGCTCAGCATATGGGAAATCTTTCAAGACTGTTGGAAAATCATTCCTCATGAAGCTGGTTGAGAGAACGCCAAGAGTGTGCAAAAGTGTCTTATGGCTTAAATCTTTTTTTTTTACCCATTTCCTCCCCTTCATCTACACCGATTTGAGTGGATTTAACAAGTGACAACAATAACGGATCATAGATTTCCCCTGGTCAGTCTGTCAGTTTATATCTGGATGATATCAAACTGTAGTTTGTCTAGACAGACATGTATCACAATTTGTTTGTGGTGTGGGTGCTGTGGAAAAGTGATAGAGGCTCACACAGCAGTATCTGTCTAAAACATCACAGCTGTTCATTTCAAAGGGATGAGCATCTCTGCGGTGTGTGAATGTGTGTGCCTGCGCGTGAAGCTTTCCCAAACCAGCTTACATTACACAGCTGTCCCAGTGACAGCATCATCCTCACTGAGAACTTAAGGGCCAGGCCTCAAGCCTTTGCTGAAGGGAGCGAGAGACCCAGACTAAAGACAGTTTAAGGACAAAATGATGGATCTCCACCGAAAGTGCTTTCCTCTGGTATCTCTGAGTGAAGCTACCCCTCTCACCACAGCGATCCTCCAGACTTGCCTGGAAGTATGTGGCAACAGTTGCTGTTATCGACTTCTGATTTATGCCAATACCCCTTCCATGCCTGTTCTCCCATTGGGTTCCTCCCTACGCCACGTGTGAGTTTGAAACCGCCAGTGTGTTTCAGTGGAAAGTACACTTATCTGGACACCATCACTGAACAGCTTCCCAAATCACATCAACCTGGCAAGAGTGTCTTTGGGTCATGGAAGATGAATCTCTCCCCATAGACAAAGAGCATTGTCAAACACCTCCCAATAGACCCTATTTCTGGAATCTCTGTTTCTAGATATCTCTTGCAAAAGGTTTCAATTAATTTCCCACCCCATAGCATTGTGAAACTGAAATATGAGAGAAAAACAGTATAAAAAAAACTGACACAATTTACTGGAATCGCTGTTCCTAGATAGCTCTGGCACAAGGTTTCATTTCATGTTTAATGCTTTGATAATTGGGAGGTTACAGATTAATTAATTATTTCCAAGGCAGAAGTCCTGGAGCCTCCTGATTAATGGTGCAGTGAATCTGCGGTGAGAGAATTCTGCTAGGCTCCCATTCAGCATGAACAGTGTTCTCTGGCTATGGGTGATGGCCATGAGCAGACAGCTGCTCCGCCAGGCCACCCTGATATTTAGAGTCAGGGAAAGGACTTAGTAAACCCTTCTAAATTATTGAGCTATCAGCCAACTGTTACCTTTTTGCTGTGTAGACTTCTTTACATAGGGAAGAGTGGATTCAATGAATGAGGGAGTAATGTGAGACCTGTACATGGTCTCTGTTTATGAAAGGTCATGGACGAGCAGCAGTTTGTGTGATAATCTTCATAACCCATATACTTGTGTGTATAGGGTCGTGGAGTTTGCAGTTTGAGCGTGGCAGCACAGTGTGTGTGATCCGTAGCATGCTGTGGCTGGGCCTGACCTCGTTCCACGTACCCATGACCCCCCAGCACGGATACATCTACATGGGCGACGGACTGAAGAACTTGGACCTGCCCTTCATGCTTTAAAGAGCCAGTGAGATCCAGAGCTGGAGCCAACACCTACCACTTATCTAAACTGAGAATCATCATAAACCTCTCATCTGAGCAAGCAGTGTTCTATCCCCAACCAAAACAGTTCTATTTATGCAAGAGATGTTTCTTTACTGTTATTTAAAGTAAATAAACAAACTAAAATCATTAATTATTTGTGATTTACCTCCACATGCACTTGGTTCATTTCTGTCAATAGGCCCAGTAAATGCTTACTTCCACACTCATGCAAACACACATGGTGGAGGGAGAAAAAGCAGATCCGTTTTATTTGCACATCTGTGTTGTCTTGAAGTACAACATCCCACCTACATCAAAACAGTGCAATACTGACCCAATTGATTTTACAGCAAGGGCTCTATTCAATCTGTATTGCTGAAGCGTTACAGATTCCGCAATAGAAATGTAAAGGTAATGCCCGATTGAGCTGACATATGCAGCGGTTACCGTGAATGCAGTCTCTGGTAAAGCTGGAACATTGCCTTTAAAATGTCAATCACGCTGTAGAGCTGAACTGCCGCGATGCGGATTGAATAGAGCCCCTAAATGTGGAGTTTAATAGTTTTGTTTCAGGGCATCTTCAAAAAGGTCAAATGACAGAATGGGTTTCCAATGGGCGATGTCCACCAATAGATAAATAGGCTGGACAAATACAGATGCTCCCCCAGCTTTTCCAATGGCTAGTTCTCAAAGTCAATGGAGCTCCAAATGGGCCAGGAGTACTACAAGGAAGGACGTCCAATAGAACTGTTGTACCCCATCTCTGTCCCGCCCACACTGACTCCTGCTGCTGTGAGTTGACATGCCCCCAGGTCATCAATGTTTCAGGTAGAGGATTTTTTTGCCATACTGTACATTGTTTCTGAGAGCTGGGTGGCCGACTGAGATGCGGTTTTTACACCACTTCAGCCCCGTCCTATAGATGGGCTTCACTGAATCAATGGACCAGCGAGTCAGATATCTGTGATGCAACAACACAGGTGTGAGTTAGTCAGAGAGAGGATGCACAAGAGTTAGTTGAAAGGTAATGTAATGAGAGGTCTAACAAGAAACAATACAGGTGTGAGAGGGTAGATACTGATGGGGTCAAACACACTCGTTACCTGTTGAGCTGTGGCTTGGGCTTCTTTGGGATGTGACCCTCTGGTAGTGTTGGTTTGTGATCTGGGAGCAGACCTGGAGTAGAAAAGAGAGAGTACTTTTACCACTTTGAAGATAATACATTTCACAATAGTTGTGCATCCAGAGCAGACACACAGCATCGTACCTGCTCTGTGAGCCATCTGCACACAGATGGCGATCTTGCGGTGCTCCTGGGCACAGA
This sequence comes from Salvelinus alpinus, assembly GCF_045679555.1. Taxonomy (NCBI): domain Eukaryota; kingdom Metazoa; phylum Chordata; class Actinopteri; order Salmoniformes; family Salmonidae; genus Salvelinus; species Salvelinus alpinus. The sequence continues at coordinate 27,779,214 of NC_092093.1, forward strand.
GACCAGTGACTCTACGAGGCAGCATTCCTCCATCAGACCTGATGAACTGACTGAGCAACAGGACATCCTAACAAATACAAACACAGGGAATTACTGTACGTCTGCGCTGATAGAACAGGCACACATATTGACATAAAATGCATGAGACATGGCAGATGTGAGTGTGGACCAGCACTGTTCATCTCACTCTGTTATTCTGGCAGAACAGTCGAGAGGCAGTAAGTATGCAGTCAGGTATCATTGAAACACTTACTGTGTAGTTGTATTTGTTCTGCAGGTTCCATCGATAGATGGGGCACTGGGCTGTAGCGTTGGGTGGCTGTGTTCTGCTTGGGGTATCCTCAGTTGTTCCCTCAATCTGAGAAAATAATGCAATGCTGGTCAATTAATAAATAAGCACAGCACAAATACTTCCATCAATCTACTGTAAATGTCACATTTACTAGCCATCTAGATAAGTGTTCATACTTAACACAATGGTATAGAGCTTGTATTATACTTTATATCCTGAAGTGTGTGGATACCGTATTGACTAGTATTGACTCAAATGCAGTAATCCACAACATAGCTAAAGTAAGAGAACACATCGCCACTCAAACAGTGTACAATGATGAACCAACAGGTTAGCAAGCTTGTCACTTACTATTGTTGTTTTGCCTTCTTTCTTTTCCACGACTGTTAACACAAACAACATAGTCAATGTCAAAGTTAGTATAGCTACAATCCAGGACATGTCAGTCAAGCAGTGTTTCATAACAAACCGGTGTTGTGCCGAAAAGCTTCCCCCTGTCGTGCTTTTCCCTATTATGGCTTTTTCTACATAAAAAAAAAATAAAAATCTGTTTTAGTTAAGAATGTAGATACAGTAGTAATAATAAAATTATAATAATTCCAAAAATTTGTACTCTGGGCGAAAAATAAAGTTCAAATATGTAAGTCAACATGAGTGCAGAGGAAATGGGGCAAACTAGATCCCAACTATCTCGGCCATATACGATTCGAGGTCTCGAAGGGAAAAGCGCGGACTTGGAAGATGACAAGGGGGTAATCTTCCCTAAAATAAGCGTGGAACACCAGAGGCCTCAGAGGAGACTCGTCGGAACCCTCATAAAATAAAAATCAGCAGCCTCCAGAACCACCACACCGGCAAGTTAAAAAAAATGTTATTTTACCTTTATTTAACCAGGTAGGCTGGTTGAGAACAAGCTCTCATTTACAACTGCGACCTGGCCAAGATAAAGCAAAGCAGTGCGACACAAACATCACAGAGTTACACATGGAATAAACAAGCGTACAGTCAATAATGCAATAGAAAAAAAGAAAGTCTATATACAGTGTGTGCAAATGGCGTGAGGAGGTAAGGCAATAAATAGGCCATAGTAGCGAAGTAATTACAATTGAGCGGATTAACACTGTAGTGATAGATGAGCAGATGATGATGTGCAAGTAGTGATACTGGTGTGCAAAAGAGCAGAAAAGTAAATAAAAACAATATGGGGATGAGGTAGGTAGATTGGGTGGACTATTTATGGGTGGACTATTTACAGATGGACTATGTACAGCTGCAGCGATCGGTTAGCTGCTCAGATAGCTGATGTTTAAAGTTAGTGAGGGAAATGTAAGTCTCCAGCTTCAGCGATTTTTGCAATTCGTTCCAGTCACTGGCAGCAGAGAACTGGAAGGAAAGGCGGCCAAAGGAGGTGCTGGCTTTGGGGTTGACCAGTGAGATATACCTGCTGGAGCGCGTGCTACGGGTGGGTGTTGTTATCGTGACCAGTGAGCTGAGGTAAGGCGGAGCTTTACCTAGCATAGACTTATAGATGACCTGGAGCCAGTGGGTCTGGCGACGAATATGTAGCGAGGGCCAGCCGACTAGAGCATACAGGTCGCAGTGGTGGGTGGTATAAGGGGTTTTGGTAACAAAATGGATGGCACTGTGATAGACTGCATCCAGTTTGCTGAGTAGAGTATTGGAAGCTATTTTGTATCGCCGAATTCGAGGATCGGTAGGATAGTCAGTTTTACTTCGGTAAGTTTGCGGCGTGAGTGAAGGAGGCTTTGTTGCGAAATAGAAAGCCGATTCTAGATTTGATTTTGGATTGGAGATGTTTGATATGAGTCTGGAAGGAGAGTTTACAGTCTAGCCAGACACCTAGGTATTTGTAGTTGTGCAGCCTCCACAACCACCACACCAGCGGCCTCCACAACCACCACACCAGCGGCCTCCACATCAGCGGCCTCCACCACACCAGCAGCAGCTACTGATATAAACAAATGTATGTATGTAATCTTGTCAGGTTGATCCATTTGTATTGCTCAGTACACCTTCAGGTACATTTTCCAGGTGTTGCAGAGGCTTGGGGAGGAAAATATGTTTATGTGCTGTTGTCTAGAATCGGCCCATATAAACATTTTATCATGATCAACAGAACTGGTCCAAATATGGAGTTGGAAAGTGAGGTAAGACTGTGTTGCACATACAGTATATGTAAACACTGTATGTGTGTGATTAATCTGTGTATTTATGAGGAAAACCTAAATTGTTGTTTTTCCATGTAACAGATTTACCTTCAGTCTTTTTTTCTGTCAGACCATCAATGCCTACATGTTCCATCTGGTGCGGAATTTTAAAAAGGCAGTCAACCGAGCAAGCTTTCTACAATGACACCTTTAAAATGACTGGCATTTGGGGGAGCAAGAAATCAAAACTTAAGGTTGGTTGGATTATTCTCAAAATATTATATGTTATATTTGACAGATTTTGAACTCAAGCAACTATCCTTGCCGTTTTAAATTTCAGATTGATCCAATGATGTACAAGTACATTATTGGCATCATCAATGAACACAACCACTGGACTGTGACGGTAAGAGCCGCTAAGGCAGTACTAAGAAATACATAATACAGAATATACATGTGAACACATACATGTGTGTAATATGTGTGCATGTAATGTGTGTGTGTCTGTCTAAACTTGAAAGGTTATACTGCCATCCCAAAAGAGGGCTCTGTTCCTGGTTTTCAACTCATCGCCTATTGAAAACACTGTAGGATATCGATCTGTTTGCACTTCCTACGGCTTCCACTAGATGTCAACAGTCTGTAGAACCTTGTCTGATGCCTCTACTGTGAAGGGGGTCCGAATGAGAGGGGAATTAGTCAGGTCCGCCATGACCTGACCATGCTTTCACCATGCACGTTCACATGAGAGGGAGCTCTGTTCCATCGCTCATCTGAAGTCAATGTAATTCTCCGGTTGGAACGTTATTCAAGATTTATGTTAAAAACATTCTAAAGATTGATTCAAATCATCGTTTGACATGTTTCTACGGACTGTTGCGGAACTTTTGGACATTGTCAGCTTTTAGTGAACGCGCTTCCTGACGTTGGATTTGTTTACCAAACACGCTAACGAAAATAGCTATTTGGACATAAATGGACATAACCGAACCAAACTAACATTTCTTGTGGAACTGGGAGTCCTGGGAGTGCATTCCGACGAAGATCAGCAAAGGTAAGTGAAGATTTATAATGCTTTTTATGAGTTTTGTTGACTGCACAATTTGGCGGGTAACTGTATGGCTTGCTTTTGTGGCTGAACGCTGTTTTCAGATGATTGAATATTGTGTTTTGCTGTAAAGCTTTTTGAAATCTGACACAGCGGTTGCATTAAGAACAAGTGTATCTTTAATCCTATGTAAAACATGTATCTTTCATCAAAGTTTATGATGAGTATTTCTGTTATTTGACGTGGCTCTCTGCAATTTCTCCGGATATTTTGGAGGCATTTCTGAACATGGCGCCAATGTAAACGGAGATTTTTGGATATAAATATGAACTTTATCGAACATGAAGTCCTATGAGTGTCATCTGATGAAGATCAAAGGTTAGTGATTCATTTTCTCTCTATTTATGCTTTTTGTGACTCCTCTCTTTGGCTGGAAAAATGGCTGTGTTTTTCTGTGGCTATGTACTGACCTATCATAATCGTTTGGTGTGCTTTCGTCGTAAAGCCTTTTTGAAATCTGACACGTTGGCTGGATTCACAACAAGTGTAGCTTTAATTTGGTGTATTGCATGTGTGATTTCATGAGAGTTAAAATTTTATAGTAATTTATTTGAATTTGGCGCTCTACATTTTCACTGGATGTCGCTAGCGTCCCACATATCCTAGAGAGGTTAAAGCTTGGTCGCAAATGACTCTTCCAAATGGACAATGACCCCAAGCATACTTGCAAAGTTGTGGCAAAATGGCTTAAGGACAACAAAGTCAAGGTATTGGGAGTGGCCATCACAAAGCCCTGACCTCAATCCTATAGAAAATTTGTGGGCAGAACTAAAAAAGCGTGTGCGAGCGAGGCGGCCTACATACCTGACTCAGTTACACCAGCTCTGTCAGGAGGAATGGGCCAAAATTCACCCAACCTATTGTGGGGTGCTTGTGGAAGGCTACCCAAAACGTTTGACCCAAGTTAAACTATTTAAAGACAATGCCAATCAAATACTAATTGAGTGTATGTAAACTTCTGACCCACTGGGAATGTGATGAAAGAAATAAAAGCTGAAATAAATCACTCTATTATTCTGACATTTCACATTCTTAAAATAAAGTGGTGATCCTAACTGACCTACGACAGGGAATTTTTACTAGGATTAAAATGTCAGGCATTGTGAAAAACTGAGTTTAAATGTATTTGGCTAAGGTATATGTAAACTTCTGACTTCAACTGTAAGTAATGCACAATTAACCTACTGAAAGTATACTGACTAAAGGCAAAACAGAACTGTCAAATTATATTATAGCTGTGTCGTTGTATACTTGCAAATTATAATCTTAAATGTAACAATTTTGTTGGGGAAAACTGAAATGCCCATCACATTTTTCTGAATGTATTCTGAAGGAGGAGTCGATTGTCTTTTCAAATATGGACAAAGACGTTAATATCATGAGAGAAGAAATAGCAGTCACTCTCCTCCAAAACACTGGAATTTCCATTTCTAATTTAATTGTAGATGAAAAAAAATAAACATTTATATGGATCTTTCAAGGCCATCTTTCATCCAACTTCTGAATAGATGGCCACTTAAACACATGTCTTTAAATAATTGTGTTACAAGAAACCTATACTATACCCTTGTTCCCTGTTCGCTCTGAAAAAATACATGTAAAGATGTATAGACTACTCAACATTATGTTTTGCTAGATGACCTGAGCCAACTGTGCCACTTCTGTGGGGAGATGGACAATAATGAGGAAGACACTAACTGGGCAATTGCTTGTTCACTTCTGAAGGCACATTTTTACGAGTACGAATTTGTATAAGCAGTAATATTTCAAAGGTAGCATCATCCACTTTGTCTGATAATGAAATAATTGTAATTCAAGAAATGTATTTCATGTTTTAAATACACTGCTCAAAAAAATAAAGGGAACACTTAAACAACACAATGTAACTCCAAGTCAATCACACTTCTGTGAAATCAAACTGTCCACTTAGGAAGCAACACTGATTGACAATAAATTTCACATGCTGTTGTGCAAATGGAATTAACAAAAGGTGGAAATTATAGGCAATTAGCAAGACACCCCCAATAAAGGAGTGGTTCTGCAGGTGGTGACCACAGACCACTTCTCAGTTCCTATGCTTCCTGGCTGATGTTTTGGTCACTTTTGAATGCTGGCGGTGCTTTCACTCTAGTGGTAGCATGAGACGGAGTCTACAACCCACACAAGTGGCTCAGGTAGTGTAGCTCATCCAGGATGGCACATCAATGCGTGCTGTGGTAAGAAGGTTTGCTGTGTCTGTCAGCGTAGTGTCCAGAGCATGGAGGCGCTACCAGGAGACAGGCCAGTACATCAGGAGACGTGGAGGAGGCCGTAGGAGGGCAACAACCCAGCAGCAGGACCGCTACCTCCGCCTTTGTGCAAGGAGGAGCACTGCCAGAGCCCTGCAAAATGACCTCCAGCAGGCCACAAATGTGCATGTGTCTGCTTTCAGAACAACTACTACTCAAATAAGACATTGTAGAGATGACGAATTTTGGCAAAGAGATTTATTTATAGACTGATAAACTTGAAACAAATAGCCAAACCGAAAACTGCAGACATTACAAGTGCCTCGCCGCGATCAAACCGACATAAAAAAAAAAATGAAACGCAGCCTAACATGAACAGAAATCTCAACTAGCAAGGATGTCACAGCGATGAAGAATTGAGTGCGTACGCGTTCAGCGAAGGGGGAGATTTTGGCAGGGGGGAGCATTTCGGCACAACACCGACAAGCTAGTTTAGCGAAGGGGAGATTTTGGCAGGGGGGAGCATTTCGGCACAACACCGACAAGCTAGTTTAGATGATATACTGCTAGTTCATGCAACTGCAACATGGTCGTTCAAATGATCTAACTTATTATCAACTAACACAATTATGCCTTTAACCTTTGATGCCTTAAATAATCATTATCGAAGGGCAAAGATAACTAAATGGGTGCGCTATTTTAGCTAGCTACAATTTCCAACGCTAGCAGAGTGAACTGTCATATGGCTACAACAGGATTCAACAAGAAACTCACTGTGTCGAATTCCTCTGCTTTGAATATTTCCAAAAACCGAGAGCATCTTGTTTTCCTCTGAAAGGCACTCATATTGCTGCTGCTGGCCACACATTTAAACCCAGAAAGAGAGGTCCATATGTACCCAAGCACACAGCGCCCTGCCATCTTGGAATGTTGACCTTTTTCTTCTTCTCTGCTATAATGGCGTTTGCAGAAATGCAACGTGCATGCCGCCACCTACTGTACGAGTAGTGAACAGGAAGGAAACAAAATGCGGAAAAAACCCCGACGAAAGAGGATTGCGGTCAGAGTGCAGTATAACTGCACTATGCGGCAAATACTGCGTCGGAAAAAACACCGTTTTTTTATTGCAGTAATTTTGCAATGTAACTGGAATTAGAGTGCAGTATAACCACAGTTCAACTGCAGTACACTGCAGTTATTCTGCAATTACTGCATCCAAAATACCACAGTCGACTGCAGTTACTTCATTTTTACTGCACTTTCAAAACGGCAATCTTTTTTTGTAAGGGAATGGAAAATAGATCAATCAAAAACCTATCCCATTCCTTCAGTCACATTCCATTCACGATAACATCCCACAGGCTCAAGGGCCTGGGAGGGGCAAACATCTTCTGACAGTATTCCCTGCAATGTTTCAGCTGTTACCCATCTAGCACATTTGGTTCTTTGGAAGTTGTGGGAACGTATGTTTTTGGTTTCACATTGGTTGTGGAAACGAAGCCATACTTTTCCTGACCCGTAACACTGAAAATGTTTTAAACATTCGGAGAACACAAGTGAAAATGTTGCCTGTTCTGGTAATGTTTATTTTTAGTTTGCAGGGATGTTCTTAAAACGTTTTACTCTGGTTCCTATCCTGGGAGGTTCCCAGAATGTAGTAAAAAAAAAAGAGACATTAAATAGAACCACATGGGAACTTGTGTGGAATGTTCTGTGGAAATACTGAAATTACCACAGACAAACATTGTTTCTTAACGTTCTTGGAACAATTTGAGAACATAACTTTAAATAGAACCATACGTTTTTATTTATTTTTATTTAACCTTTATTTAACTAGGCAAGTCAGTTAAGATTTTTTTTATTTTTACAATGACAGCCTACCAAAAGGCAAAAGGCTTCCTGTGGAACGGGGGCTGGGATAAAACTAAAATATAGGACAAAACACACATCACGACAAGAGAGACACCACAACACTACATAAAGAGAGACCTAAGACAACAACATAGCATGGCAGCAACACATGACAACACAACATGGTAGCAAAAACACATGACAACATGGTAGCAACACAACATCACAGCAGCACAACATGGTAGCAGCACAAAACATGGTACAAACATTATTTGGCACAGACAACAGCACAAAGGCAAGAAGGTATAGACAACAATTCATCACGTGAAGCAGCCACAACTGTCAGTAAGAGTGTCCATGGTTGAATCTTTGAATGAAGAGATGGAGATAGAACTGTCCAGTTTGAGCGAACTGAAAAGAGGAGCGACCCAGGGATGTGTGCTTTGGGGACCTTTAACAGAATGTGACTGGCAGAACGGGTGTTGTATGTGAAGGATGAGGGCTGCAGTAGGTATCTCAGATAAGGGGGAGTGAGACCTAAGAGGGTTTTATAAATAAGCATCAACCAGTGGGTCTTGCGACGGGTATACAGAGATGACCAGTTAACAGAGGAGTATTGAGTGCAGTGATGTGTCCTATAAGGAGCATTTGTGGAAAATCTGATGGCCAAATGGTAAAGAGCATCTAGCTGCTCGAGAGCACCCTTACCTGCCGATCTATAAATTACATCTCCGTAGTCTAACATGGTTAGGATGGTCATCTGAATCAGGGTTAGTTTGGCAGCTGGGGTGAAAGACGAGCGATTACAATAGAGGAAACCATGTCTAGATTTAACCTTAGCCTGCAATTTTGATATGTGCTTAGAGAAGGACAGTGTACCATCTAGCCATAGTCCCAAGTACTTGTATGAGTTGACTACCTAAAGCTCTAAACCCTCAGAGGTAGTAATCACACTGGCGGGAAAAGGGGCATTCTTCTTACCAAACCACATGACCTTTGTTTTAGAGGTTTTCAGAGCAAGGTTAAGGGCAGAGACACGAAGAGAGCTTTGTTGTAGAGCGTTTAACACAAAATCTGGGGAGAGGCCAGAGACACCAATAATCCTTAGCCGGCACACAAGAATGGTATGGTCTACCATATCAAAAGTTTTGGCCAAATAAAAATAGCAGCACAACATTGCTCAGAATCAAGGGCAATGGTGACATCATTTAGGACCTTTAAGGTTGCAGTGACACATCCATAACCTGAGCGGAAACCAGATTGCATACCAGAGAGAATACTATAGACATCAATAAAACCAGTTAGTTGATTATTGACAGGTTTTTCCAACACTTTTGATAAACATGGCAAAATAGAAATAGGCCTAGAAAAGTTAGGATCAGCCTGATCTCCCCCTTGAAATAAAGGCTGCCTTCCAAGCAATGGGAACCTCTCCGGAGAGGAAAGACAGGTTAAAAAGGTCAGATAGGCTTGGCGATGATAGGTGCTGCAACCTTAAAGAAGAAAGGATCTAAACCATCTGACTCAGATGTTCTTTTGGGGTGAAGTTTAAGGAGCTCCTTTAACACCTCGGACTCAGTGACTGCCTGCAGGAAGAAACTTTGTAGCTGGTCAGGGGAAAAAGATGGAGGAGCATCAGGGATAGTCGCATTAGAAGGGGTGGGAGATGAGGAAATGTTGGACGGGCAATGAGGCATGGCTGAGTCAAATAGGACTCCTGACTTAATGGTGGTGATTAAAAAGTGAACCTGTAAGAAACGTTATGCTGACGTACTGAAATTCCCACAGAATAACATTGATTTCTTAGCATTCTCTGAACTATCTGAAAACATTCCCAAAGCCAAACCAGTTGTTGAACATTCCTAGAACATTACCAAAATTGAACGTAATGAAAAACCAAGAAAATATATATTTATCTAGTTCATTAAATGTGCTCAGAATAATCCAAAGCCAAGCGACCATCCTGCACCATTCGCAGAAAGTTGTGGGAAGGTAGTATGAAAAATACAGTAACCATAGAACAACCATGCTCTCACCAAGCTCTAAGAAAATTTGGTTCGCAGAACATTATGTGCTAGCTAGTTAGTTCCTGATGACCCCAAAACCTTTCAGCCAATGACACAATTACGTAAAACATTTTTGACTTCGTTTGTTTGGGCAGTACAATTAATCACATGAGCAATAAACACCACAAAATCCACCTTCTTCACAATCAATGTATCAGTTTCCCTCAACTGCTGAATACCCGCTTGAATCTCCACAGGCTGCGGTGTATCCACTGTCATAGCTTCCTCAGCTCCACTTTCTCCAACTATTTCCTGCACATCCATGTAGAAGACCTACTGGACAGCCTGAACCTTAACCCATTCATTTATGGTAATGCTAAACATATACCGTCTATTCACAAATGTGTCTGCCGAACAGGGAAAATGCATTTACTCTCCGACGCTGCCCTGAAGTTCTGTCTAAACATCAATATGCCTCTCTTGCAATGCAGTTTTGGAAACATTTGGAACTTTCATATCGACAAGAAATAATTTTCAAAAAACTAAAAAGTTAAATTACTACACACCATTATAGGGTTAGGGTTCCTACACAGCCATATGTCCATGTTACAGCGCTTGTATACGGAGAGAGGTGACCACTTTATCTAATTAGCTATCTCTAGCATTTCCAAACACCTGTGTGTAACGAAAGAAGGATGCCAGTGTCACGGTCATCTTGACGTGAATGAGTGGACCAAGGCGCAGCGTGATATGAATACATCTTCTTTTTATTAGACGAAGACGTAACACGAAACACTTATACAAAACAACAAACGACCGTGAAGCTACAAACGCAAGTGCACACACAAACTACTTACGTTCAACATAGACAATTACCCACAAATGCATGATGCCTATGGCTGCCTTAAATATGGCTCCCAATCAGAGACAAATTAATGACATCTGTCTCTGATTGAGAACCATTCAGGCAACCATAGACACAGCTAGACACCTACACTCAAACACAAACCCATCTACTCTACTTAACCCCCTAAACCATACAACCACCCTAGACAATACAAAAACACATACATTTCCCATGTCACACCCTGACCTAACTAAAATAATAAAGAAAACAAAGAATACTAAGGCCAGGGTGTGACAGCCAGAAATGTGTGGTAACTAAAAAATATTGTTGGCTGCAATTAAAACTGGTTAAAACAGTATACTAAGTGTATATTTTAAATTTGTTAAATTATTTTGATGAGATATGAAAGGTAAGGGCTTTTTGTTTCTTCAACCGTATCACAATTGAGAATTGATTCATGTTTAGGTGGAATATTTGGCTGTTTTGGCTGCCAGTCAGTTTACTTTTGAGCATAGCATATAAGAGTTGTGTAATCAATCTTGTCTGTACGTGAGTAAAATAACTTAATCATAATCTTTATGAAGACACATTTATTGCTAACTGGACGTTGCTTCACTTTACAAGCCACATGAGAGAGAGATGCTTTCCTAATGAACCCTTACATTCCCACAGGCCCTCATTAGCATATGGCCAAACAGGATGAAATATGCAAATAACACCACATCCCCTCTTTTAAGAGAACAAATGGTAGACTGCCTTTGTCTCAACAGACCTCAAGGGATTATTCTGCCCTTATGTCGGTAGGTCTGTTCCTGCCTAGTTCTTCTGGAACATTTCAACATAGTCATGAACATAAAATATTTTCTGTAAACTTTAACAAAAAATCCATCTCTCATTTCTTTTAACACAAATCTACCCCGCAGGTAAGTTCGAACTGTAACAACTTGACTGCTGTTGTTTTGTGTATTTATATTTTTGGAGCTCAGTCTTTTGTTCTTGTTTGCTCTGACCCATAAGTCCAGTCTTTGAGGTTTAACTATTGCTCGCCCGGACCTTGTTCTGGGTGTAGCAGGTACATCCAAGATTACCTTGGGTGCTGGTTGTTCTGGCAATGAGGTGTGTCGGAGTGGTGAAGACACGTGAATCTTCTCCTGCCTAGCGTTGTTATTCTCAGGTCCATCCATAGGGATGAGGTGCTACATGTTCCCTCAGCACTGTTCCTCTGACTTTTGAGTCAGTCACCCACACCTGTTTTCCAGGTGGAAGTCTGCTGATGTCACTGACTCTGTGACGCTTGTTGAAGCATTTGTAACGCTTCTCATGGGCTGAAGGAGTGGACCAAAGCGCAGCGTGGTACGTGTTCATGATATTTATTAAATTGAACACTGAAACAAAATTAACCAAGAGAAAAACGAACAGTTCCGTAAGGTCACTACAACTATACAGAAAACAACTACCCACAAAACACAGGTGGGAAAAGGCTACCTAAGTAAGGTTCTCAATCAGAGACAACGATAGACAGCTGCCTCTGATTGAGAACCACACCCGGGCAAACACATAGAAATAGAAAACATAGAACAAAAACATAGAATGCCCACCCCAACTCACGCCCTGACCAACCAAAATAGAGACATAAAAAGGATCTTTAAGGTCAGGGCGTGACAGCATTGCTGATCCGCACTCCTTCTCTCCTTTTCCTTTGAGCTGACCGCAGCTGTATTTGGGAATGATGGGTCTAGCAGCGATGGGAGTGTTGGCACTGTGGTACGAAGCTGTCGTCCCATCAGCAGTTGTGCCAGGCTGAAGCCATTCTAGAGGGGAGTTGACCGATAGGCCAGCAAAGCAAGGTAAGAGTCAGCTACTTTCTTGAAGAGGATCTTCACTGTCTGAACGTGGCGTTCCGCCTCTCTGTTGCTTTGCGGGAACTTTGGACTGCTGGTGACATTGCAAAATCCATACTCTGCAGCGAAGTCAGAAAGAGGTCTGTAAGGGCAAAATTAGTATGAGCATTAATTTAAGGTTTATATAAATGATAGATGTGTACAATCCCTTTACTCTGGTTGTGTAAGTTGTTGGATTCGCATAAACTCTGTACTCTGAAACTTACATAGCCGGAACGAGGTGTCTCTGTCCCGAACAAGGTGTCTGAATCTCTGTTCTAAGAACAAACAGTTCTCAGTACTCGCATGAGACAGTTGTGGTGGATTATGGAAATGTAACAAGGTTGGGCTATATAAGGCAAGCCCCAGCTCATAACCATTGGGCTCTCAACGAGTCACCTACGGGTGGGTTGTTGACCAGCTCCATTATTGCAATAAATAATCGATATCAAATAAAGATTGATTGTTTGAAGAAATGACAGTCTCTCTCACTTGATTAGATATTCCATGACAGGTCTTCCAGAGAACTGAGGCCCATTGTCTGTAACCAGGACCTCAGGTACCCCATGGCGGGCAAAGATGAACTTCAGATGAACTACAACGTCCGCAGACTTTGTTAGTAACAGGTTTGCCTTTTTCCATATATCTTGAGAAGTTGTCCACCACTAGCAGGTAGGGCCTTTCTTTGCCAGGTCCTCTCAGGAAGTTGTGATGGTATGACTGGTTCTGTGTGGTTTGTGCACTCTTCAATGCATGTCCTGCAGTTAAGCACAAGTTCATTCAGTTTCTGGCTAAGTCCAGGCCAGCACACAGCCTGTTGTGCGCGTTCTCTGCACTTGACCACAACTTTATGACCCTTGTGCAGCTTAGTGAGGATATCATTTCATAAGGCTGATGGAATGACAAGCATTGTTCCTTTCAACAGAAGACCGTTGTGCACTGTGAGAAAATCGCGTTCTGGCCAGTACAGTTTCAGTGGTCCTTCACATCCTGAACTCAGACCATCCTTCCTGACACATTGTTATGACTTTTGAGCACACACTGTCAGCTTTGAGTTGCTCTCTCAGATTGCCCATGTAGGAAACAATCGCTGGAAGCTGTTCCATGATGGCTCCTTTTCTGCAGCAGTAGCTTTGGCTTTGACTGGCGCATGTGACAACGTGTTTGTCGTCCACAGACTCTTTTCAGGGACATGAGCAATCGTGTAGGAGTATCTCATGAGTCTCATCCTGAAGCGTTGGATACGTGGGGGAAGGTTGTCCAAGGATTGGTTCCCCAGAGGCTCAGGAGCGGGTTGTGACCAGTTTCCAGCTGAAAGTGTTGACCAATGAGAAAGTCTCTGAATCTTTCACATGCCCATGTCAGCCCCAGAGCTTATTATTCCATTTGAGCTTATCTCTGCTTGGTTGGTGTGAGAGACCGGAAAGCGTAGGCAACGGGTTTCAATTCTTTACTTCTTCTGCAGCAGCAGTCCTCCGAGTCGGTAGGAAGACACATCGGCTGACACCTTGATCTCTTTGTTTGGGTCGTACGTATAGCATGGGTGTGGATGTCAGATCCTCCTTCAGCTCTTTGAAGGCTCTAACTTTTTTTTATTTGAGATTAGGTCTCTGAGAGGTTTGTCCTTTTCTGATAATTGAGGGATGAACTTTCCCAGTTGGTTCACCAGTCATAGAAAACTCTGCAGCTCACTGACATTGGATGGCTCTGCCATCTCCTTGACAGCCTCTGTCTTTGTCGGGTCAAGCTGTACTCCCTTGTCCAAGATAATGTCGCCCAGGAACTTCACTTCCTCCTTTGACCAGTCACATTTATCCATGTTCAGAGTTAAGCCAGCTTTTTCCATCTTCTGCAATGCGGCATGAAGTCTTGCATCATGCTCCTCCTGTGTTTGGCCCCATACCAACACATCACCCATGTGACAGACCACACCTTCCAAGACTTCAGTGACCTCTGTCACCATTCTGTTCTGGAAGTGTTCAGGTGATGAAAACATGCCAAAAAGAAGAACGGTTGAAGTAGTAACGTCCAAAAGCTGTGATGAAGGTTGTTAGCTTAACCGACTCCTTGGCTAGCGGGATCTGCCAGAAGCCCATGTTCGTATCTCTACACACTCACTCATTGAGACTGGTGTAATAGACACATATCCACACATCCCCGTTCTTCTTTGGGACAACCACCATGCCGGCGCACCAGTCCGTGGGCTCCTCCACTCTGGTGACAACCTTGAACCCTTGCATGCGCTCTAGCTCTTTATTGACTTTGGCAGCAATGTCAGAGGAATCCGTCGTGGAGTGTGGAGTGAGTAGGGCTCTACGCTTGTCACGTTTCTGACCTGTTTTTCCTTTTTCTTGTATTTATTTGGTTGGTCAGGGCGTGAGTTGGGGTGGGCTATCTATGTGTGATTTTCTATGTTGGGGTTTTGTGTTCGGCCTGGTATGATTCTCAATCAGAGGCAGCTGTCAATCGTTGTCCCTGATTGAGATTCATACTAAGGCAGCCGGGGTTTCACGTGTGTTTTGTGGGTGTTTGTATCTCGTGTCAGTGTTCGTGCCACACGGGACTGTTTTCGGTTTGGTCACGTTTGTTGTTTTTGTATTTGTAAGTGTTCAATTTACGTTCATTAAATAATGACCACTTTCCACTCTGCGTGTTGGTCCGATCCATGCTCCTCCTCGTCTGAGGAGGCTTTGTGATAGCTGGTCTGCCTAGTAAAGGTGGGTGTAGATCTCTGATGACATCATACACGTCCTCCAGTGTCTCTTTTTCTCCCTTTAGTAGAACCACACTTGCGACGCCCATCATGTCCAGCAGCGCTCTTCCTGGTGCTAGCAGAGGTTTTGTAGGTTTTTGCCGAGCTGGCTTGCTGGTTCCAGCAAAAATGTGACTGAACAAATTGTCTGGGATAACAGTCACATCGGCAACAGTGTCTATTTTGATTTTCACATTTCTGTCCATCACTTGAATGTCAGTCATCTCCTGCTGTTATTGTTCCTAGGAAAATGCTATCATCCTCTTCTTGAACCTCATTTACGTCTCTTGATGACGTACACGTAATGTCTCGTTTTCCCACAGGAGTGACACTACTTCATTAGCTGCACACTGTGCTCTTGGATGTTGTCACGTTCGTCGTAGTGAGGAGACCAAAGCGCAGCGTGATGTGAATACATACTTTTAATGTAAGAGAATAACCCACCAAACAAGGACCAAGCAGCGTGATAGGAGGGAACAGCGCGTAATGGGGAAATGGACCTGGGACGAAATACTGGACGGAAAAGGATCCTGGACATGGGAGGAAATATTGGATGGAGCAGGACCCTGGACACAGCCAGGGGAGTATCTCCGTCCTAAGGAGGAGTTAGAAGCAGTGAAAACGGAACGGCGATACTACGAGGAAGGATACCGGAGAATAGAGGAACAGTGAAAATATGTAGGTACACGGCTAGCACGGAAGCCCGAGAGGCAGCCCCAAGATTTTTTTTTTGATTGGCTGAATCAGGTAGGAGACCTGAGCCAACTCCTCGTGCTTACCGTGGGGCGCGTGTAACTGGTCAGGCACCGTGTTATGTAGAAATGCGCACGGTGTCTCCAGTTCGCATTCTTAGCCTGGCGCGCTATATTCCAGCTCCTCGCATTTGCCGGGCTAGAATGGGCATCCAGCCAGGACATATTGAGCCAGCTCTATGTTCTGGATCTCCAATGCGTCTCCACGGTCCCGTGTATCCTGTTCCTCCTCTCCGCACTCGCCCTGAGGTGCGTGTTCTCAGCCCGGTACCACCAGTTCCGGCACCACGCACCAGGCCTCCGGTGCGCCTCCAGGGTCCAGTATGCCCTGTTCCTGCTCCGCGCACTCGCCCTGAAGTGCGTGTCCTCAGCCCGGTACCACCAGTTCCGGCACCACGCACCAGGCCTACAGTGCGCCCCGACAGTCATGAGCTGCCAGATTCGCCCGTCTGTCCGGAGCTGCCAGAGTCGCCCGTCTGTCCGGAGCTGCCAGAGTCGCCCGTCTGTCCGGAGCTGCCAGAGTCGCCCGTCTGTCCGGAGCTGCCAGAGTCGCCCGTCTGTCCGGAGCTGCCAGAGTCGCCCGTCTGTCCGGAGCTGCCAGAGTCGCCCGTCTGTCCGGAGCTGCCAGAGTCGCCCTCCTGTCCGGAGCTGCCAGAGTCGTCCGTCAGTCTAGAGGCGCCCTTC
The DNA here is from genome assembly GCF_045679555.1 of Salvelinus alpinus. Taxonomy (NCBI): domain Eukaryota; kingdom Metazoa; phylum Chordata; class Actinopteri; order Salmoniformes; family Salmonidae; genus Salvelinus; species Salvelinus alpinus. The sequence continues at coordinate 27,795,782 of NC_092093.1, forward strand.
CGTCCAGTGGCGCCCTCTACGATGGTCTTCAGTCCGGGGCCCGCTGCGAGGGTCAAGACTGAGGTGGGCCAAGACTGAGGTGGAGCGGGGTCCACGTCCCGCACCCGAGTTGCCGCCGTGAAAAAGGCCCAACCGGACCCTCCTCTTTAGAGTCAGGTTTTTGCGGCCGGAGTCCGCACCTACTGTCACGCCCTGACCATGGTGGCCTGGATTGGTTCCCAGGCAGCTTTTTATCGTTGTCTCTGATTGGGGATCCTATTTAGGTTGCCATTTTCCAGTTTGGTTTGTGGGTTATTGTCAATGAGATGTTGCATGTCTGCCATCGTTATACTTAGCTTCACGTTCGTTTTGTTGTTTTGTATTAGTTTGTATTAGTTTGTATTTGTAGTTTGTATTTGTAGTTTGTTAAAACCTCTCTGGGATATGTGGGACGGTAGCGTCCCACTTGTCCAATACCCAGGGAAAATGTAGAGCGCCAAATTCAAAAAAATTATATAAAATCAAACTTTCATTAAATCACACATGTAAGATACCAAAGTAAAGCTACACTCGTTGTGAATCCAGCCAACATGTCAGATTTCAAAGAGGCTTTTCGGCGATGTTATTATCTGATGATAGCACAACAGTAAACAAAGAGAGTAGCATATTTCAACACTGCAACACTGCAGACACGACACAAAACGCAGAAATAAAATATAAATCATGCCTTACCTTTGACAAGATTCTTTTGTTGGCAGTCCAATATGTCCCATAAACATCACAAATGGTCCTTTTGTTCGATTAATTCCATCCATATATATCCAAATTGTCCATTTATTTGGCGCGTTTGATCCAGAAAAAAAGAGCTTCCAATTTGCGCAACGTCACTACAAAATATCTACTTTTGTAATACAACTTAAGGTATTTGTAAACGTTAATAATCGATCAAATTGAAGACGGGTCTATTTGTTTTCAATACAGGAGATCAACAAACTAACGGTACTTTTCGAGTCTTGCGCAACTCTCAAACAGTACACATGACGTTACACTGTTTCCAGATGGCCTTACTTCTTCATTGCACAAAGGAATAACCTCAACCTATTTCCAAAGACTGGTGACATCCAGTGGAAGCGGTAGGAACTGAAAACAGTGATTAGAAATCCAGTATCCCAATGAAAACTCATTGAACAGACAGTGACCTAAAAAATAAAAAAAAATGAATGGTTAGTCCTCGGGGTTTTGCCTGCTACATAAGTTTTGTTATACTTACAGACATGATTCAAACAGTTTTAGAAACTTCAGAGTGTTTTCTATCCAAATATAATAATAATATGCATATCTTATATTCTGGGGATGAGTAGAAGGAAGTTGAAATTGGGCACGCTATTTCTCCAAAAGTGAAAATGCTGCCCCCTATCCTAGAGAAGTTAAGTGTTCTTCGTTTCATTAAATTGTCTGTTTCCACTGGCTGCCTTTCTGCATAACTATATCCACTGAGCATGCCTCTTTTGTTCTTACTGTGTCACCTCGCAGGCAACTTTGCTGCTTTTCACTTCTTCAGTTTGCCTTGCCATCTCAATGGCTCTCTCTAGCATGAGATCTAGCATGATATCTTTATCTACGTAGGGCTATTGCAAGAAACTATATAAGAAACATTTTCAGTTAAAATCCATTATTGCTTTTTTGGACTGTTTGAAATGTGAATTATTTGCTCCAGACAAGTGCATTTCCAGGCATAGAGCCGACATGGAAATTAATAATATTGAAAGTATTTAGAACCCCCCCCCCCCCCCAAAAAAAGAAATCCCTTCTAGAATTCCCCTAAAAGTACAGTTTAAGCTCAAATAATGCAACAAAATGAATTTTCTTCAACTGTAAAAACAAGTTTTCCCTGCCAGACAAGGAATGTCCCGACTTTCAAGAATCTCTTAGCTAATTTTCTGCTATTCAATGCCTTGCGGGGGCTGCGGGGGTATGTGCTATGCCAGTGCTCGAAGACTGTTGAAGACAGACGCAGAAAGATACACATGTGCGTGCTGCACTGTCAAACGAAGCACAACACTGGAAATCTATTCGCATCCACATAAACTAGTCCAGGCATCGTTCTTTGACGAACACAGTAGGTTGTATATTGAATTCAATATAAGAAAACAGAGAGAGACGAAGAGAGAGAGCCTGCCAATTCCTTAATGTAGCCATTGGCTGTATTGTACAGCCAAAACATGAAGGAACTGGCAGTCTCTTGCTCTCCTCTCTATCTGTTTTCTTCTATTGAATTATATGTAGCCTAATATTTAAACACTTAGCTAAGTGGGCAGGGAGGAACACTTGACACTTGACTAATTTGAAATATGTAGTTAAGGTATTATATAAGCCAATGGTCATCTATAAGGCATTTATTCAGTGATTTTCTCCTTTGTCTGATATATGTGTTTATTCATTCACAACCAGGATAGTAAAACTTTATTTTAAGTGTCCGTCATAAAACATTTATAAGGCCATTTATAAATTGTATATTCACCATGTATTAATCATTACTCCCACATTACTAAACCATTTAGTAATCATTAGTAAAGTATTTTTGCAGTCCCTAATCTAAAGTGAGCGCTGTCTATACTTTAGAAATACTTTAGAAACGTTTTGATTGACCAGTGTAATTTCTCACAAAAAGATGGGCATGCCATCGGCAGACATTCCTGCAGTACCTGATTTTAGCTAGGGGGCACTATTTTTATGTTTGGAAAAATAACGTTCCCAAGGTAAACAGACTATTTCTCAGGCCCAGATGCTAGAATATGCATATAATTGACAGATTAGGATAGAAAACACTCTAAAGTTTCCAAAACTGTCAAAATATTGTCTGTGAGTATAACAGAACTGAAATCCAACCCGGAAGTGCCTTTTATTTGGAAAAATCCCTGTTCCATTGCTTGCCCATCCTCCATTTAAAGGGGTATCAACCAGATTCCTTTTCCAATGGCTTCCTCAGGCTGTGACCAGGCTTTAGACATAGTTTCAAGCTTTTATTTTGAAAAATGAGCGAGATTTTTCAAAACGCGGCAGGTGTCCTTTGATTAGTTCCTGCGCGCGAGAGATGTAGCTCAACATTTTCTTTCTCTGTAGTATTCAATAGGTTACCGTCCGGTTGAAATATTATCGATTATGTATGTTAAAAACAACCTGAGGATTAATTATAAAAAACGTTTGACATGTTTCTACGAACATTACGGATGCTTTTTGGAATTTTCGTCTGCCCTTCAGGACCGGAACGAGCCTGTGGTTTTCTGAACATAACGCGCAAACCAAATGGCGGTTTTTGGTTATAAAACTAATCTTTATCGAACAAAAATAACATTTATTGTGTAACTGGGAGTCTCGTGAGTGCAAACATCCGAAGATTATCAAAGATAAGCGATTCATTTTATTGCTTTTCTGACTTTCGTGACCAAGCTAATTTGGGGCTAGCTGTTCTTACTGTTTGTCTAGTGATTGATAAACTCACAAACGCTTGGATTGCTTTCGCTGTAAAGCATATTTTCAAAATCTGACACGATAGGCGGATTAACAACAAGCTAAGCTGTGTTTTGGTATATTTCACTTGTGATTTCAAGATTATAAATATTTTTAGTATTATTTTGGAATTTGGCGCTCTGCAATTCAGCGGTTGTTTACGAAAATGATCCCGCTAAAGGGATCCGTGCGGCAAGAAGTTAAACCACTCGAGTGTTGCTTTAGCAGTATGCTTAGGGTCATTGTCTTGCTGGAAGGTGAACCTCCGTCCCAGTCTCAAATCTCTGGAAGACTGAAACAGGATTCCCTCAAGTATTTCCCTGTATTTAGCGCCTTCAATTCTGACCAGTTTCTCAGTCCCTGCTGATAAAAAATATTCCCACAGCATGATGCTGCCATCACCATGCTTCACTGTGGGGATAGGGTTCTCGGGGTGATGAGAGGTGTTGGGTTTGCACAAGACGTAGCGTTTTCCTTGATGGTCAAAAAGCTCAATTTTAGTCTCATCTGACCAGAGTACCTTCTTCCATATGTTTGGGGAGTCTCCCACATGTCTTTAGGCGGACACCAAACATGTTTTCTTATTTTTTTCTTTAAACAATGGCTTTTCTTCTGGCCACTCCTCCATAAACCCCAGCTCTGTGTAGTGTGTGGCTTAAAGTGGTCCTATGGACAGATACTCCAATCTCCGCTGTGGAGCTTTGCAGCTCCTTCAGGGTTATCTTTGGTCTCTTTGTTGCCTCTCTGATTAATGCCCTCCTTGCCTGGTCCATGAGTTTTGGTGGGCGGCCCTCTCTTGGCAGGTTTGTTGTGGTGCCGTATTCTTTCTATTTTTTAATAATGGATTTACTGGTGCTCCGTGGGATGTTCAAAGTTTCAGATATTTTTTTATAACCCAACCCTGATCTCTACTTCTCAGTAACTTTGTCCCTGACCTGTTTGGAGAGCTCCTTGGTCTCCACCGCTTGCTTGGTGGTGTGGCAGACTCTGGGGCCTTTCAGAACAGGTGTATAAATACTGAGTTCATGTGACAGATCATGTGACACTTGGATTGCACACAGGTGGACTTTATTTAACTAAGTATGTGACCTTTGAAGGTAATTGGTTGCACCAGATGTGATTTAGCAAAGGGGGTGATTACATATGCACGCACCACTTTTCCATAATTTTTTTTTTGAAACAAGTAATTTTTTTCCTTTCACTTTGGACTATTTTGTGTATGTCCGTTACATGAAATCCAAATAAAAATCAATTTAAATTACAGGTTGTAATGCAACAAATAGGAAAAAACGACAAGGGGGATGAATGCTTTTGCAAGGCACTGTATACACATACATACATACATAACATATACAGATAAATTAATTTCAGAATAAAAGAAACAGAAGTCTACTGGACCACAAAGTTCTCTACGTATTTCTCCCGCTGCTGTTGTTCAGATGTGCTTCTTGTAGGGTAAGGATAGGGTTAATAGATGTCATTGCTAGCTCAAGTTCATTATCCGATGAAAGGATGAGATATTGAGAGGGAGAAAGCAGGAACATACCCCGGCTTTGTTACAGAAAACCAAAGATATATAGGTGGAGCCAGATAAAGATACTCGGGTCTCCCGACCCCTCCTGTCTCAGCCTCCAGTATTTATGTTACAATACTTTACGTGTCGGGGGGCTAAGATCAGTTTGTTATATCTGGAGTATTTCTCCTGTCTTCTCTGGTATCCTGTGTGAATTTAAGTATGCTCCCTCTAACTCTCTCTTTTCTCTCTTTTCTCTCTTCTCTAGGAGGACCTGAGCCCTGGGGACCATGCCTCAGGACTACCTGCCCTGATGACTCCTTGCTGTCCCCTGTCCACCTGCTGTCCCCAGTCCACCCCAGTCCACCTGCTGCTGCTCCAGTTTCAACTGTTCGGCCCGCAGCTATGGAACCCTGACCTGTTCACCGGACTTGCTACTGTCAGGTTTTGGCCAAGACTGTTCGGGTTTTGGTCACTAGATGTACCCATTGCACCTTTTTTGTACCTTTTGTTTTTCTTGCTCTATTATTGTTTGCACCTGTAGGTCATTCCCTTGTTAGTATTTAAACCCTGTGTGTTCCTCAGTTCCTTGCTCAGTGTTTGTAAGTTAGCACCCAGCCCCAGCCCAAGCCTTGTTTTATTCAGATATTTCTCTTGTTGGATTTTCCAGAGGTTCTCTGGTTTAGTTCTTGTGTATTATTTGAGTAGTCTTTTGAGGTTTGTTTTTCCCTGCTGTTTTTTACCACTTTGTGGAGTTTCTTTTGTATTTTGGAGGATTTCCATTTTGTGCCTTTTGGCTTTATTTTTGGACATTGTGGATTTAGTTTCTTTGCCTGAAGATTTTGTTCTTTAATTAAACCACCATCTCTAGTACTGCTGTGTCTGCCTCATCTTCTGGGTTCTGACGATTATTAGTGACTGTTTCTCGCACCGGGTCCTGACAGAAACACTGAGCCATTATAATGAACCCAGAAACAGCCAGTACCCAGGATTTTTTTTTTTTTCCCATGCTGTCCCACCACGAGGGGACTGTCCAACGCCACGAAGCTGCTCTGGTTCAGCAAGAGGCCTTAATGGCTAGACATTCTCAACTTCTGTCAGAGATGTTGACTTCCATAAAGCAGATTTCGGATCGACTTTCCCCGGCAACCGCTTCTGCTCCAGTTCATCCGATTCAAGTGCCCCTGGCAGTTAACCCCCTGGCTGAACCTCGTCTGCCGCCTCCCCAACGGTTCTCAGGGGATCCGAGTGTTTGTAAGGGGTTTTTCACCCAATGTTCTCTCTCCTTTGAGCTGCAACGATCGTCGTTTCCCACCGACCGGTCCAAAATAGCATATATCATCACCCTGCTGTCGGAAAAGGCCCTAGCCTGGGCTACTGCTGTGTGGGATGCCCAAAGTCCCTGCTGTGCCAGCTACTCTACCTTTGCTGAAGAATTCAAGCGAGTGTTTCAAGGTCCTACCAACGGCCCTGACTCAGCCAAACAGCTCCTGACTCTCCGCCAAGGTCGGCGCAGCGTGACGGACTATGCCATCCAGTTCCGCACTGTGGCAGCAGCAAGTGGCTGGAACGACGAGGCGCTCACAGTGTGTTTTTTGAAGGGTCTTTCTGACACCATCCAAGATGAACTGGCCACTCGGGAACCACCGGACAACCTCGAGTCCCTTATCAAGTTGGCTTCACGCATAGACCAGCGTCTGAGAGAGAGAGAACTCAACCGTAGACCGCTCACCCTAGCTCCTATCGGTTCCAGCTCCGAGTCTCCACCTTTATCCTCGCTGGCTCCACCAGAACCCATGCAGGTTGGACGCATCTCCCAGGCTGAGAGAGACCGCCGGATGAGGGAGCGATGCTGTCTATATTGCGGCAAACCGGGCCATTTCCGCTCCACGTGTCCCGGGCTCCAGGGAAACGCACTCTCCCGTGCAGGCCTGGGAGGACTGTAACGGGAAACATAACCTCCTCCCATCCATCCAACTCCCGCCTGCTCATTCCAGTTACCCTTTCCTGGGACGACCACGAGTTTTCTCTTCAAGCCTTGGTAGACTCTGGAGCCGCAGGTAACTTCATGGATGGGGTCTGGGCGAAGGAGAATGGCGTTCCTTCTGAACCTCTAAGTGACCCCATAAGGGTTACTACTTTGGATAGAAGCCCTTTGGGATCTGGACTTGTCACTCGTGCCACTACCCCCTTGCGACTTTCAGTTTCCCAACACCAGGAAGTGATGAACTTTCATCTGATCTCCTGTTCCGAGTTCCCTCTCGTCCTTGGTTATCCCTGGCTTCACAGCCATAACCCTCACATCGACTGGTCTGTGGGCACTATCAAGCAGTGGGGTCCTACGTGCCAAGCCACTTGTATCTTCCCGAGTTCCCCGAGTTCCCCTTCCGAGTCTCTAGAATCCATCGACCTGTCCCGAGTTCCCGAGTGTTACCATGACCTCAAACTGGTATTTAGCAAACAGAGGGCCACCAAACTACCACCCCATAGACCTTACGATTGCACCATCGACCTGTTTCCGGGGACCTGCCCTCCCAGGGGTCGGATCTTTTCCCTTTCTCCTCCCGAACGAGCTGCTATGGATACCTACATCAAGGACGCTCTGGCAGCAGGCCTCATGCGTCCATCTACCTCGCCGGCGGGAGCAGGGTTTTTCTTTGTGGCCAAGAAAGACGGTGGATTACGACCTTGCATCGACTACCGGGGACTCAATGCCATAACCGTCCGTAACCGCTACCCGCTACCCCTTATGGCCACAGCCTTTGAGCTGCTCCAGGAAGCAGTTGTCTTCACTAAGCTTGACCTGCGGAACGCATACCATCTTTTGCGGATCAAACCCGGGGACGAGTGGAAGACCGCTTTCAACACGCCTACTGGTCACTACGAATACTCGGTGATGCCCTTCGGCCTGACCAACGCTCCGGCTGTGTTCCAAGCGCTCATAAACGATGTGCTTAGGGATATGCTTAACATCTTCGTGTTTGTTTACTTGGATGACATCCTCATCTTTTCGAGCTCCCTTCAAGAACACACTAAGCATGTCAGACAAGTGCTCAAACGCCTCCTAGACAGCCATTTGTACGTTAAGCCGGAAAAGTGTGAATTCCATTCCTCTCGAGTACAATTCCTGGGATTTATAGTGGAACCCGGTCGAGTCCAGATGGACCCCAAGAAGGTAGGGGTGGTAGCGGATTGGCCCACCCCCAAGTCCGTTAAGGAAGTTCAGCGTTTCCTGGGCTTCACCAACTTTTACCGCAAGTTCATCAAGAACTTCAGCTCGGTGGCAGCCCCTCTCTCAGCTGTAACCAAGGGTGGCAACACAAGGTTTCTGTGGGGAAGAGAAGCTGAGACGGCCTTCCAAGGACTCAAGCAGCGCATCCTCTCTGCTCCCATCCTGACACTACCAACGGCGGATGAATCTTTTGTGGTGGAGGTAGACGCATCAGAGGTTGGGGTTGGAGCTGTCCTGTCTCAGAGGGGTGAAGACAAGAAGCTTCATCCTTGCGCCTTCTTCTCTCACCGGCTTACCCCGGCCGAGAGGAATTACGATGTGGGGGATCGTGAACTCCTAGCGGTTAAGATGGCATTGAAGGAATGGAGACACTGGCTCGAGGGGGCTTCTCAACCGTTTCAAGTGCTTACGGACCACAAAAATCTGGAGTATATCCAGCAGGCGAAGCGGTTGAACTCCAGACAAGCTCGATGGTCTCTTTTCTTCAGCCGATTTCAGTTTATCCTCACCTATAGACCCGGGTCGAAGAATCTCAAACCGGACGCCTTGTCACGAATCTACTCTCCTGCCATTCGAGAAGATACTGACATGACTGTCCTTCCGGCCGCTAAGATCGTGGCTCCGATCTCGTGGCAAGTGGAGGATACCGTGAAACAAGCTCAAGCCATCGAACCGGGCCCTGGAGGAGGTCCTGCTAATCGGTTGTTTGTTCCCAAGGCAGCAAGGTCCCAAGTCCTTCTGTGGGGGCACTCCTCTCGCCTCACCTGTCACCCGGGCGTAGGTCGCACCTTGGAGTTCATCCAGCGTAAGTTCTGGTGGCCCACCATAAAAGAAGACGTTGCCACTTTCGTCAAGGCCTGTTCCGTGTGCTGCCAGGGCAAATCTTCTCACCTCCGCCCTCAAGGACTCCTTCACCCTCTATCTATTCCCCACCGACCCTGGTCCCATATCTCGTTGGACTTTATTACTGGCCTTCCTCCGTCCCATGGTAATACTACGATCCTAGTCATCATCGACAGGTTTTCTAAGGCGGCCAGGTTTGTTCCCTTGACCAAATTACCTTCTGCCAAGGAAACAGCTGAGTTGGTGATTAACCATGTGTTCCGAGTCTTTGGGATTCCGCAAGATATGGTTTCCGACAGAGGTCCCCAGTTCGCCTCAAGGTTTTGGAAGGCCTTCTGCCAACTCATAGGGGCCACGGCCAGTTTATCTTCAGGGTACCATCCGGAGTCCAATGGCCAAACTGAGAGGATGAATCAGGAGCTGGAAACCACCCTCAGATGCATGGTTTCCAACAACCCGTCCACATGGTCATCATTCATTGTTTGGGCCGAGTACGCGCACAACACCTTGTGCTCCTCCTCCACTGGTATATCCCCGCATGAGTGTCAATTTGGCTATGCGCCTCTATTGTTCCCGGACCAGGAGGCAGAAGTCAGAGTGCCTTCAGCCTCGAGGTTCATCAGACGCTGTCGGCTTACGTGGAAGAAGGCACGTCTTAATCTTCTGCGTTCCTCTCAGCAGTACCAACGACAAGCCAACAGACGTCGCCGTCCCGGTCCTACCCTGTACCCCGGCCAGAGAGTATGGCTCTCAACTAAGAATTTACCACTACGGGTGGAGTCTCGCAAGCTGTCCCAGAGGTTCATCGGTCCCTTTAAGATTGCCAGGAGAGTCAATCCCGTTACTTTTCGCCTGCACTTACCCAGATCCCTTAAGATCAATCCAACATTTCACATTTCTTTATTAAAACCTGTTGTTTTTTCTCCCCTTATCCCGGCAGGCAGACCTCCCCCTCCGCCCCGTGTCATCGGTGGCCAGTCGGCTTATACCGTCCACCGGATACTGGATTCCCGCCGGGTGCAGCGGTCCTGGCAGTATCTGGTGGACTGGGAAGGCTACGGTCCCGAGGAGCGCTCCTGGGTTCCTGCCAAGGACATACTGGACCCTGACCTCATTCGTCAGTTCAGGACCCTCCACCCTGAGAAGGCTGGTAGGAACGTCAGGAGCCGTTCCTAGGAGGGGGATTCTGTCAGGTTTTGGCCAAGACTGTTCGGGTTTTGGTCACTAGATGTCCCCATTGCACCTTTTTTGTACCTTTTGTTTTTCTTGCTCTATTATTGTTTGCACCTGTAGGTCATTCCCTTGTTAGTATTTAAACCCTGTGTGTTCCTCAGTTCCTTGCTCAGTGTTTGTAAGTTAGCACCCAGCCCCAGCCCAAGCCTTGTTTTATTCAGATATTTCTCTTGTTGGATTTTCCAGAGGTTCTCTGGTTTAGTTCTTGTGTATTATTTGAGTAGTCTTTTGAAGTTTGTTTTTCCCTGCTGTTTTTTACCACTTTGTGGAGTCTCTTTTGTATTTTGGAGGATTTCCATTTTGTGCCTTTTGGCTTTATTTTTGGACATTGTGGATTTAGTTTCTTTGCCTGAAGATTTTGTTCTTTAATTAAACCACCATCTCTAGTACTGCTGTGTCTGCCTCATCTTCTGGGTTCTGACGATTATTAGTGACTGTTTCTCGCACCGGGTCCTGACAGCTACCCTGTCCCGGACCTGCTGTTTTCGATTCTCTCTCTCTACCGCACCTCCTGTCTCTAACTCTGAATAGCCAGCTATGAAAAGCCAACTGACATTTACTCCTTAGGTGATGACCAGTTGCACCCTCTACAACCACTGTGATTATTATTATTTGACCCTGCTGGTCATCTATGAATGTTTGAACATCTTGGCCATGTACTGTTATAATCTCCACCCGGCACAGCCAGAAGAGGACCAGCCACCCCTCAGAGCCTGGTTCCTCTCTAGGTTTCTTCCTAGGTTCCTGCCTTTCAATGGAGTTTTTCCTGGCCACTGTGCTTCTACATCTGCATTGCTTGCTGTTTGGGGTTTTAGGCTGGATTTCTGTGTAGCACTTTGTGACAGGCTGATGTAGAAAGGGCTTTATAAATACATTTGATTGATTGATGCTTGATAGTGTTATCAGACCATCTCATGCCTCTTCCTCCTCCTACATAAGCAGAGGACAGAGAGGACAAAAGCTGGCTGATGATCAACAGAATCCACACAGAGATGAATCAGAGATGAATAAAGGCCATAGAACAGAACAGAACAGAACTGTAATGTATTTGTTTTCTTTCATTCAGGATTTAGATGCGTTCTGTCACTGGCATGAAATAAATCATTTATTTTGACAAGATCTGCTTCTAGGCTAGAGGTCTTTTGTTGTCAGGGGTCTGAAAGGACTCGGTGTACTTTTTCTCAGACAACCTACTTTAACAACTACATAAAATTGCGTAGACACTGCACATTTACTCAGTCTTTTCTGGGTGGGAGGGCGTTGGGGCTGGTAATGGCAGTGTGCTCCCTCTGGCAAATATCTTTTAAAGGTTTATTGAATTTGAAACAGAAGTTAACAAGGTCACAAAAGCAAGAAGAAAATTATTGGCCTCTCCACCCCTCCACCCTTCCTTTTGATTATTGGCACCTTCAGTATAATTATTAGTTTAGAAATAACAGCTTATTTTTATTTTCTCTCGGGGCAAGCTGATGCTTTCAAACAAAACCAGTTGTGAAAGGGAAACCACTGATATAGCCTGGACCTGGAGCCCCTTTGAACATTGAGGGCGTTCTCACTTGATTTACAGGTATCCCAAATGTACAGGATCTACCTCTGAGAGAGGTGAACATAACACAAATAGAGGAAAGAAAGAAATTCCAGGATGGAGTTGTTACTTGAACACAAGCAATTCCTTTCTCCCTTTAACTGGAGATCATTTCATGCATTGATTGAAATGTCAAAGACAATATGTTGAATTTGTAGCTTTGAAACACAACGTCAGATCTTCAACGTTATATCCATTATCAGTAAAAAAAACTATAGGCTGTGCTATCGTGAGAATGATTATTGAGAGATCTCTTGATAACTAACACTGTTGCTATCAAAGTCATTCCTGAGGGTAGGTTTAACAGAGCAAATTAAATGTAACCATACTCTAAAGTCATATACACTGCATTCAGAAAGTATTCACACCCCTTGACATTTTCAACATTTTGTTACATGCAGCTTGAATTTAAAAAGGATTATATTAAAATTTGGTGTCACTGGCCTACACACAATACCCCATAATCTCAAAGTGAGATTATGTTTTTAGAATTTTTACAAATTAATAAAAAATGAAAAGCTGAAATGTCTTGAGTCAAGTACTGTATTTAACCCCTTTGTTATGGCACGGATAAATACGTTCAGGGCTAAACATGTTCAATAACAAGTAACATAATAAACTGCATGGACTCTGTGTGCAATAATATTGTTCAACATGATTTTTGAATGACTACCTTTATCTCTGTATCCCACACATTATCTGTAAGGTCCCAAAGTCGAGAAATTAATTTCAAACACAAATTTAACCACAAAGACCAGGGAGGTTTTCCAATGTCTTGCAAATAAAGGATCCTATTGGTGGATGTTTTTTTTGTTTTTTTTAAAGCAGACATTTGCACATGGTAAAGTTATTATTTAAACTTTGGATGGTGTATCAATACACCCAGTCAATACAAAGATACATGCGTTGTTCCTAACTCAGTTGACGGAGAGAAAGGAAACCGCTAAGGGATTTCACCATGAGGCCAATGGTGACTTTATAACAGTTAAAGAGTTGAATGACTGTGATAGGAGAAAACTGAGGATGGATCAACAACATTGTAGTTACTCCACAATTCTAACCTAAATGACTGAGTGAAAAGATGGAAGCCTGTGCAGAATAAAAACATTCTGAAATACAAAGTGTTATGTTTGGGGCAAATCCAATACAACACATCACTGAGTACCACTCTTCATATTTTCAAGCATGGTGGTGGCTGCATCATGTTATGGGTATGCTTGTCATTGGCAAGGACTATGGAGTTTTTTAGGATAAAAAGAAATGGAGTAGAGCTAAGCACAGACAAAATCCTAGAGGAAAACCTGGTTCAGTCTGCTTTCCAACAGACACTGGGAGACAAATTCCCCTTTCAGCAGGACAATAACCTAAAACACAAGGCCAAATATACACTGGAGTTGCTTACCAAGATGACATTGAATGTTCCTGAATGGCCTATTTACAGTTTTGACTTAAATCAGATTGATCATGGAAAGACTTAACAATCTGTCTAGTAATGATCAACAACCAACTTGACAGAGCTTGAATAATTTTTGAAAGAATAATGTGCAAATATTGTACATTCCAGGTGTGCAAAGCTCTTAGAGACTTACCCAGAAAGACTCACAGTTGTAGTTGCTGCCAAAGGTGATTCTAACATGTATTGTGAATACTTATGTAAATTAGATATTTCTGTACTACATTTTCAATAAATTTGCTAACATTTCTAAAAACATGTTTTCACTTTGTCATTATGGGGTATTGTGTGTAGATGGTAAAAAACAACAAAATGTGATAAATGTTTTATTCCGTTTGTATCACAACAAAATATGGAAGAAGTTAAGGGGTATGAATACTTTCTGAAGGCACTGTATCATCAATGTTACTATTTAGGCCTATATAGCATTAGCAAAGTCATCAACAGCTATTGTAGACAGTACATATAGGCCTAGGGTTTCAAGCTTTGGTTGATTTCAAATGTAATCTTCAAGTTAATAATTAATATGTTGGATTCACATCTCCATCTCAACCAAAAATCTAAGTTAAAGAATAGGACAAAATCAAATCAAATCAAACTTGAAATGCACTTTAAATAAAGTTTGATTTGATTTAGTCCTATTCCTTAAACTAGATTTTTGGTTGAGATGGAGACGTGAATCCAACATATCAATTATTAATTTGTAGACAAACTGGAATTAAGTCAGACTAAGTCAGTGGCACAAAATATACATCTCTTTTAAATGTATATGTTTGGTTGCGTTGTCAACCAAACACAATTCAATATTACTTTTCTAATACAATAAATAGCCAAAAGTTAAGGCTATCTTACAAACTAATGTAATAATACTATTCAACCTTAAAATGAGTAACACATCCATGGCCACATTTAGAGGTTACTGTATCTGTATCTATTCTTATGTAGTCATAGAAAGCGTGCATGTTCAACATAGCTTAAGAAGGTCGCAGGTCTGTGGAAATCTTCACAATTGCTATAATAATCTGTGCAGAATCTGATCACTTGCACTATGTACTTTTAATGTAATCTCAACTACATTCCAGGTCATTTGGTTGTGCTATTAGATGAAGCACAATGATAATACATTAATAATACTGCTACTGTATATGTAACTTTTTGGGCGACCCAACCAAATTCACATAGAAATGTGAGTTATAGATGTGCCATTTTCATTGAAAACAAGTCTAAGAAGCGGTATATATGTTCTATGTGCGCTATTTCTATGCTCCCCGTTCTTTAGTTTTGTTTTTGCGTCTTTTACTTTCGGTTTTGTACACCAGCTTCAAGCAACTGAAAATACAACATGTTTGGTTATTGAAGATATATATCACAGCAGTTTTGATGGCATAATGATTCTCTACATTGCTTGTTTTGTCACATAAACTGAAATTAGGTGAACTATAAGATTATTTTCAGGAAATGGCGGAGCGAGTTCGGCATATTGCACTTTTAAATTGTTGTAAAAATACATGACATTGTATTCCTACTTGAATTTTGTTGTGTTTTTAAATGGTTAAAAGCACTGTGATAACACATTTAGATGACAACTAAACCAACAAGCAGACATTGTTTTTCCATTGGATTTTGGTTGTGCTTTTAGATGGTTGAAAGCGCAGTGATAACACATTGGGAATTCAACAAACTTCTGGCTGTCGTGTTTGAGTGTGTGAATATAGTTTCAAATGTCATTGATCAACGTCTCAACCAAATATTACCCACATTTCCACGTTGAAATGACGTGGTGTGTCCAGTGGGAAGACACCCATTTGTCAACCAGGACATTTATTGTTTGTTTCAAGAATGTTTTACAATACTTTTTTTCACCGATTTGTCTTTTTTCCTTGTGGCATAACTGTCGCCAGGGGCCCCAGTGTCTCACTCTCTTTAGATTTTCCCCCAATCACCCTGTACACTTTGACTGGAAGGACAGTATGGAGACTGAACGGGCCGTGAACAGGACACGGAAGCTTCAGGGGCATGTTAACCATCACAGCTTTGTTGCACCATAAAAAAAATGCTAGCAATTTCTTGAATTCCATCCAAATGGCGGAACCTAAAGAGAGCTCACACTGAGATGCAAATGTGCGTTTTTCAGTTATAGTCTCATCAATGGTGTGGAGGGTTGAAAGACAGAGATTACTGTGGCCCTGTAATAACAAAGCAGGCATTTTCTCTGTGACCCTCTCCCTTCGTCGTGGACGCTTAAACAGTCACATTCCTTGAAAGATGCCCAAAAAATGGTATTTGAAGTGTCTGGGCACCTTCTCATGGGTTTTGATATTCAAATTCAACACAGCATTATACAAACAGTCGCCTCCGCAGAGGGATGGGGGGACAGGGAGTAAATCAGATAGGATTTCCCTCGGATGAAAATAGCTGCGCTGACATTTTCATAGCGAGCACTGGGGGACACTGAGGCGATGTTGGGTAATGTCATGGTGGGAAGTTATGGTTGTGTGGAAAGGTTAGCTTCCTAACCCTGCTCCTCTGGATAAAATGCTAAGCACAACATGAAGTGGCCAGATGAACCGGAACAGAGAGGATGATGCCACACGCAACCCTGCTTTGTGATCCCCCTTAATTTCATTGTGGGAAGACATCGTAATAGTTTGTTTTGCCATCATTGTTTTGCCAAAGGAGACGACCTGTTGGATGGACCTGTAGGCTGTTACCCCTGGGACGAAACCAAGAATATAAAAGATTGGCAAGACTCCAAGAATAAATGACTGGGTCCACGTCTGTGTCATCAGTTCTCATGATCTCGTTCTTGATCACGGCCAAGCTAGTTTTTTTCTACAGAAATATCTTAATCAGAGCAGTCAGCAGACACAGTTTTTGACGTAATATTTCATTCCTGTGCAAATGGAATGTCTGGATTTGCCATTCTCCAAATTGATGGGCACAGTCTGGTATGTAATTAATGTGTAGCTGTCACTAAGAGGCTTTCCTGGGTGAGTAACTTGTAAGGCCTGTTGCATCCAAGGAAGTCAACTGGACACAGTTAGCCTATTTGGGAAAAATGGGCTTAGTAAAAGGTCCCCTTTCTGTAAAATGAGGTGAGAAACAAGCCTACCAAAGCACATAGACACAGATTTAATAGACCAGCAGTCCTGTCAGACTTTCTCCTGTCAGTTAACTCCAAGTCCAGACTGAAAAAGAGAGAAATTAATGAATGACGACATTCACGATATCCACAATGTGCATTCATCACTCTTCTTCTTCTGATGTCGGGTGTTGCTTTGCTGTGCCATCAATGTGAAACTTCACCCATCCGAGCACGAACAAGGGTGCCCCCCCCTTCCCTCTCTTTCTCCCCCTCTCTCTGCCCGCTGAATGGAGAGGCCTGGGGCGTACGTGCTGACTGGCAGCGCCTCCTGTGAAAAATCTATACTCTTTGGAGAGGCTTTTCTCCTCTCCTTCCCTCTCAACTTGGCTCACCCAGTGCATCAGCTTCTATCCTCACATACTCCACTGTCACCTTTGTCTCACACACATACGCACACACACAGACACAGTCACACAGTCACACACACAGTCACACACACACACACACACACACACACACACACACACACACACACACACACACACACACACACACACACACACACACACACACACACACACACACACACACACACACACACACACACACACACACACACACACACACACACACACACACACACACACATACATAC
Organism: Salvelinus alpinus; assembly: GCF_045679555.1. Taxonomy (NCBI): domain Eukaryota; kingdom Metazoa; phylum Chordata; class Actinopteri; order Salmoniformes; family Salmonidae; genus Salvelinus; species Salvelinus alpinus. Next base: position 27,812,870 of record NC_092093.1, read on the forward strand.
ATACATACATACATACATACATACATACATACATACATACATACATACATACATACAACTCAGTTTTTCACAATTCCTGACATTTAATCCTAGTAAAATCCTGTCTTAGGTCAGTTAGGATCACCACTTGATTTTAAGAATGTGAAATGTCAGAATAATAGTAGAGAGAAGGATTTGTTTCAGCTTTTATTCCTTTCATCACATTCCCAGTGGGTCAGAAGTTTACATACAGTCAATTAGTATTTGGTAGCATTGCCTTTAAAATATTTAACTTGGGTCAAATATTTCTGGTAGACTTCCACAAGCTTCCCACAATAGTTGAGTGAATTTTGGCTCATTCCTCCTGACAAAGCTGGTGTAACTGAGTCAGGTTTCCTTGCTCGCACACGCTTTTTCAGTTCTGCCCACAAATTTTCTATAGAATTGAGGTCAGGGCTTTGTGATGGCCACTCCTATACCTTGACTTTGTTGTCTTTAAGCCATTTTGCTACAACTTTGAAAGTATGCTTGGGGTCATTGTCCATTTGGAAGACCCATTTGTGACCAAGCTTTAACTTCCTGACGAATGTCTTGAGATGCTGCTTCAATATATACACATAATTTTCCTTCCTCGTGATGTCATCTATTTTGTGAAGTGCACCAGTCACAGTTCTATTTTTGTTTCATCAGACCAGAGGACATTTCTCCAAAAAGGACGATCTTTGTCCCCATGTGCAGTTGCAAATCGTAGTCTGGCTTTTTTTATGGCGGTTTTGGAGCAGTGGCTTCCTCCTTGCTGAGCGGCCTTTCAGGTTATGTCGATATAGGACTCGTTTTACTGTGGATATAGATACTTTTGTAACTGTTTCCTCTGGCATCTTCACATGGTCCTTTGCTTTTGTTCTGGGATTGATTTGCACTTTTCGCACCAAAATACGTTCATCTCTAGGAGACAGAACGTTTTTCCTTCCTGAGTGGTAGGACGGCTGCGTGGTCCCAAGGTGTTTATATTTGCGTACTATTGTTTGTACAGATGAACGTGGTACCTTCAGGCGTTTGGAAATTGCTCCCAAGGATGAACCAGACTTGTGGAGGTCTACAATTTTTTCTGAGGTCTTTGCTGATTTCTTTGGATTTTCCCATAATGTCAAGCAAAGAGGAACTGAGTTTGAAGGTAGGCCTTGAAATACATCCACAGGTACACCTAAAATTTACTCAAATGATGTCAATTGGCCTATCAGAAGCTTCTAAAGCCATGGCATCATTTTCTGGAATTTTCCAAGCTGTTTAAAGGCACAGTCAACTTAGTGTATGTAAACTTCTGACCCACTGGAATTGTGATACAGTGAATTATAAGTGAAATAATCTGTCTGTAAACAATTGTTGGAAAAATTACTTGTGTCACGCACAAAGTAGATGTCCTAACCGACTTTTCAAAACTATAGCTTGTTAACAAGAAATTTGTGGAGTGGTTGAAAAACGAGATTTAATGACTCCAACCTAAGTGTATGTAAACTTCTGACTTCTGTACATACACACACTCATATATATGCCAGAATTACCTGTCTAACAGAACACGGAGGGTGATCTTTAACAGAAGCCTATCCAACATAACCAGGTAGAATCAGGAATTCCACAGGGCTGCTGTCTAGGCACTTTACTTTTTTCAATCTTTACCAATGACATGCAAATGGCTTTGAGTAAAGCCAGTGTCTATGTATGCGGATGACTCAACGTTATACATGTAAGCTACTAAAGCGACTGAAATGACTGCAACACTTAACAAAGACATGCAGTTAGTTTCATAATGGGTGGCAAGGAAAAAGTTTGTCCTAAATATATCAAATCTAAAAGCATTGTATTTGGGACAAATCATTCACTAAACCATAAACCTCTAAACTGCATGGAGTAACCATGGATTGTAAACTGTTATGGTCAAAACATATTGATACAACAGTAGCAAAGATGGGGAAAAGTCTGCCCATAATTAAGTGTTGCAGGACTATCAACAAGGCAGGTTCTATAGGCCCTAGTTTTGTCGCACCTGGACTACTGTTCAGTCGTGTGGTCAGGTGCCACAAAGAGGGACTTAGGAACATTGCAATTGGCTCAGAACAGGGCAGCACAGCTGGCCCTTGGATGTACACAGAGAGCTAATATTAATAATATGCATGTCAATCTCTCCTGGTTCAAAGTGAAGGAGAGATTGACTTCATCACTACTTGTATTTGTGAGAGGTATTGACATATTGAATTAACCAAGCTGTTTGAACTACTGGTACACAGCTCGGACACCCATGCATACCCCATACAAGACATGCCACCAGAGATCTCTTCACAGTCCCCAAGTCCAGAACAGACTATGGGAGGCACACAGTACTACATAGAGCCATGACTACATGGAACTCTATTCCACATCAAGTAACTCATGCAAGCAGTAAAACTTGATTTAAAAAACACATAAAAATACACCTTATGGAACAGCGGGGACTGTGAAGCAACACAAACATAGGCACAGACACATGCATACAAACACACGATAACATACACACTATACACACATGTACACATGGATTTTGTGTTGTAGATATGTGGTAGTAGAGTAGGGGCCTGAGGGCACACACATAATATGTTGTGAAATCTGTTGTGAATGTATTGTACTGTTTTTAAAATTGTATAACTGTCTTCATTTTGCTGGACCCAGGAAGAGTAGCTGCTGCCTTGGGGATCCATAATAAATACAAATACAAATACAAATGGGTCTTTCTATAAATAATGGGGCCAATGTGTGACATTTGAATAAACACATCAAAATGGTTTAAAACAAAAAATATAAATCATTTTCTTGCAGTTCCACATGTGTACTTAAAGCAATAAAAGTGAATATATGCAAATTGGCCCATAACTCCACCTTTACAACAACATAGGCCTAGGACTATACATCCTGTAAGCAGGGTTCATACAGACACTGGCATGTCACATTCAAGGACTTTCAGGTACTTTTTCAAGCACTTAACTGTTTTTTTCCAAGGACCCCAATGTTATACAATTGTATAATTTATATAATGGTATATATAAAAAGTGTCAAAAAAGTAGGCCATAATCACTTTAAGAATAAAGCATTTTGTAGGCCTTGCCAATGCATTGATATTTTAATTATTATTACATTCCATGTGAGAATAATGTGGACACACACACTACTGGCAGCTAGCCCCCTGGGTCCATTCATGCAAATCCCATGCAGGACAGATCGCATGTGATACAATGACCGCTATAGGCTCATGAGAGCTCTCATTTAAATGTTTGAAAAACATTTAAACACCTCCTGCAGTTTTTCCCCTCTGGGGTACATTTTTGTTTTAGTTTGGAGCTTTTGCAGTACCTCCTGAGGTCAGTATTATTTTGCGGTTGAGTTGTGTTTGCTGACCCTTAAAAGGGTCACCTAGTGAGAGACACATTTTTTGTAAAAAGGAAAATATTTTGCTTTATGAGCCTGAGGTATACAAAGATAAACTGCTTCCATCTTGGCTGAACCAAAGTGTTTACATATCCAAATGTTCTTGTGTCTATTTGTGTAGTGTATTTAGTTAGTATGTTGGTGCCTTTGCAGAGACTTGATTAGATTTCAGTAGGAGGTCTGCCCAGGGCGGAATAACAATGATAATTCACCAAAGGTCAGTGCATCACTATCGCATCGACCTGGCACAACACTGTCACTACATCTCCCCAAAATGCTTTCAGGGACAATAAAACATAACCAATGATTCAATTAAGTTCCGTGGGGGTCTCTAGTATGATTACAGAGTTTTTCATGCTGTGCAGATCTGTGAAGCACTGCCCAGATTAGATTCCCACCACCGCTGTTGTAGCCTTGCTCTTCACTTCCTTCTTGTGCGTTGCCATGGTGCCCCGGAGCGGCATTCTCAATCAGACCAGATGGTTTCCAGTTAACTGAATCTCACGTCACAGATCTCCTCAGCGGTAAAGGCTGCCCACAGGTGGTCATGTGACCTCCGCACTGACCAGCACCATTAAACATACAGGAACTGGCACTTTAATCTCTCTCAAAACAGTGGGGATGGTCAGGACTACTTCCTTTCAGCATGCAATATATATGCCAGACTCTTGCTCGATGGAGCATGAGTCATTCTACCCTTTTGTGTTTGGTTCTTAGCCTGAGTCTCAAGATTCCTTCTGAGTGGGAGTGGATTGTCAATGTGGAGTGTAGACCATCGAGACATAAGTGACATTTTCAGTGAGACAAAGGTCACCTCTCTCTGCTCACTGTCTTGGGAAACTTAACCATCTCACACCAAATGCCTCTCATTGACCTTATTGAATAGAAGCCTACGTAGGTGTTTTGAACAGGTGTGGTAGACGTTCAGCCCAGCAGGGGGCAGTGGTGAATCTCAGGTGCTGTTCCACTCAATAGACACCATCAGACTGCCTATATCCCTGTTGAGATGGGCGTGTTCCTCTGCCCAAGCGTTGCTGAGGCATGCCAGATTTTACAATGCCTGGATAGGTATTTTAAGTATCAGCTAATCACATCATATGTAATAGCAATCTGTCAGTTGATGACACAGTTGGTTGATGCATGCAACATCTGAGCAGGGGAACAACCATTGTCTACATACTGTGGCCTGCAGGAGTAAGGCCAAACATATGACAGTGTAGAAAGAAACTCAACTGGATGTTACTGAGGTCACTTGTATTTATAACCATACCTTTGATAAAAGCAGATGTGGTCTTTATTTTTCATGGTACCGATGAAGTATAGCCCTCCTTATAGAAATATATACAAACTGTTCAATTATTCAGAGTCCAGGGAGTATACAGACCAGCCATGGAAACCATGCAGAGGAATGAGCCTTGCCTCACTGCCAGGTTCATAAGTTAGAAGATAAGATAATGTATTGGCTGTGGAATAAAAACAGGGAACACATTATTTTTTCTCTCTGAAAGTCTACAGTACTTCCCTGACTGAAGAATTCTCCATCTTTGTCCATGTGTGTTATTGTTCATAAGGTTGTTAGACAACCTCTCTGAAAAGGACTATTCCAGCTACGTGATCTTTGTCCCTAGCTCCGTTCCACTCCCAATTTGGGGTCATTCATGTTAACAACTTGAGACTGTCTTTCTTCACTACAATGTCCAATGCATTTTCCTTGACGAAGGACTTTAAAAACACTAATTGACTTTTCTGTGTTTTTTCCCCCTCCTGTCTTGCCTTGGGGAGGTGTTGAGTGGGGAGCAGTATAGTGAACTGCAGTCAGTCAAGAGCTTCTTCAGTCTGAAGCATCAGCCTAATTAGGAGACATTTACTCTGACAAAAGACAGGAAAAGACAAAATGAGCAGACCTGGACTCTCCCCACCCACTCACATCCACCAGGCAGCCATCTATCAAACAGTTTAAGCCCCTCACTGGAATTCCATCAGTGGGACCAGGAACACCAACAAGCCAAGATTGGCCTTTTCTCAGAACTTGTTTGTCTTCAAGTGAAAAACCACTGACCCACCTACTCCTCCTTCCCCACCCTAACACATCCAATTAACAATATCCCCTCGGATTGTCCTGTCAAAAGTAAAAATGTTGTTTTGCAAGTGCTCTAAATCACCCAGTCCAAGGCATTGAGTGGGGTGTGGAGCGAATGATGGACATTGGACACATTTTACAGTTCTCAATTTGGATGTGAACAGTAACTTAACCAGATGCATTCAACATGAGCATATATATTCTTTATCTCCCATATTTCTCTTACCCAGTCTTGTGCAGCTGCGGAGCCTGTTTTTACAGTATCGTAAGTAAACATATGGTTAGACAGCTCACACTGTGCTGTCAGGCCACGTCACCTCAGTTTTTAACCTGAGTCTGAGGCAGACTTTAAATAACATATTATTTTTAAAGGCCTTTGCCCTAGCTTATGAGGGCTGGCTGAGTGGTGTTTGTGTATTGGCAGTTTGTTAGCAATGTATCAGTGGGTCAGCTGATAACTAATCCATATCTAGCCTGTCTGCCATTGTAAATGCCTCATCACCAGAGCCTTGAACACCAGATCACCATTCCTCCACCCACAGGCATGTTAGAGGTGCTGTTTGAAAATGAGTTTTTGAAACAAACGTAGTCTAACAAGCAACCAGATGTTTCAGGTTAGTATTATATTATTATTATATTTCTGTTCCACCCCCCCCCCCCCCCCCCCCAACACACTTGTTCGAAGCACTTAGTCAGCTTGGCTTTGGCAATCCGTTGGGCTATTCCGTAGGGCTGTTCGCTGGCACCAGAACCACAGCTGAGCAGAGCGTGAACATGTTGCATCTCCCGTCACTCCCTATTATTCACAGTGGGCTGTGCGATGTAAGACCACAACACTGTGTTCAACATGCTCTGGCAGAGGACCTCAAATTCAGTTCCATTCAGGTGTGAATGTTTCCCTCCTTACATTGTCCCTTGGAGATGTGAGAGAAAAACAACAATTGAAGTCTGAGCCATTCTTTTTTTGTGAGAGGTAACTCGAAATATTGTTTTTTATTAGACTTGGAAAAGGGTCAATAAATCCTCTGTAGCTCACATGAACCATAGTGAGGATTTGGGAACCTTAGTCATCATTCAAGATCTCGGAAACAGCATTGTGCTTGAAAGGTGGTAACAAGTCTGAGAGGCATAACCAAGGGCTGATCATATTCGATCATGCGTTATGGCCTCAAACTCATGCCGCTGGCTCAAGATATTTAATAGAGATTTCCTCTCTTGCTGCACTGTTTTAAAGAAATTCTATCCAGCTGGCAGGATCCAATATACAAAAACAGGGGATGTTTTTTCTTTGTTGTGGTTAATGAAATTATCCCAAGCCTTGGAAGCCCACAGGGGACCCTCATGCACAGCACTGGGAAAAGAGATAAAGAGAGAAAGGTACGACAGCAGTCTTCAGTGCAGTGAAGATACCAAGAGAAAAAGCACAAAGGCCTCTCACCTGATGGAGTGAAAAGCTCAGATCTCATATGCAGCCTGTCGGCAGCCTCTCCCATATGTTTGGTGTATGGGGGGGAGACAACCCTAAAACACATCAAAGGGTCTTCTACTGCTCCCATATATGAGATCAGGGTGCCCTCAAAGCTTTAACGTCTGTGACCTTACAGCTGTTGGGGAGATGGAAGAACCTGTGTGTTTGTGGTGGTGGTGGTGGGGGGGTTGCTTGGTCTGCACCCATAATCATCCACCCACTTAGCGTCAGTCCTCACATGTGTCTACTCAACACAGAACCCCTACTTAACAGTGTGATCTCCCATCTAAGCATCAGGATGGGAAATGTCAAAGAAACACAGGTTGTACTGAATGCCCAGCTAGCACATAATGTTCTGAGAACCATATGTTTCTTAGAGCTTGGTGAGAGCGTGGTTGTCCAATTCTTATTTTGCTTACAACCTTCCCACAATGTTCTGGGAATGGTGCAAGATACCCAGCTAGCCGTCATTGTAAATAAGAATTTGTTCTTAACTTGCCTAGTTAAATAAAATAAAAATATAAAAAAATATATCAAATAACGTTCAGAGAAATGTTGTTCCCACCAATGTTTCTTTGGTGGGAATTTCAGTACTTCAGCGTAACGTTTTCTACAGGTGTCCTCATAGTTCTATTTAAAGTCATGTTCTCAGAACATTAATAAAACGTTCAATATAAACAACAATAAAACATTAGTAACGTTCACAGAACGTTCTAAGAATGTTATTTAAGTACATACATTCCGTCTTCAGCTTCAACAAAACTTTCTCTATCCTCTATCTTGTTATGTGTGTTCAGGTCTGTTGGCCGCGCCCACTAATTGGCCACACCTGATCTTAATGAGTGGTTGTTTCCCCTGAAATGGGGTCTATTTGAATAGATAAAAATTAACAGCTTTGTATGAATAATTCATGGCATACTAGCTCCATCCTGGTGGCACAGTGGACTAATTCCATGGATAGATTACTGAAGATCATAGGTTGAAATCTCGCTGATGCTGTGCCACAATAAAAAAGAATAATTAATGCCAAAGAAAGTTAATTTCTATGTGTTCTATCTGTTCAAGACCCTAACCCTAAGCTAGCAGTGTTATTAAAAGTCTTATCAAAACATGTTCTCAGAACGTTATTTAATTACCTTCAAATAACCTGCAATTTACGTTCTAAGAACGTTAATTAAAACTCCCAGGGAAACTTTCAAGGAATCATAGTAAAATATCATCAGAACCTTCCTGCAACCTAAAAACAAACATTCCCAGTTCTCAGAACATTTAAAAAAGTTTTCGTTTTACAGGTCAGGAAACTTACGGCTTCATTTCCGGAACAAATGGGAAACCAAAAACATAGATTCCCACAACTTCCAAGGAACCACATTTGCTAGCTGGGTGCTCTCTTAAAGCTAGTTCTCTATGAAGACCATGTACCTGACGTTGGGGTAAAGAACTGTTGCGAAAATGAAAATATAGCTATTCATGCTTGAGGTATAAACCTGCAATAAAATGTAACCTATGGAACCATCAAAAGCAGACTAGACAGGCTGATGGTTTAATTTTAGATGTACTGTTCCTCAGATAGAGCTAAACACATACCCTAAATGGACTGAATTGCAGTTTGACTCGATCTGGGCTCAATTCAATCCGTATCGCCAAAGTTCAGAGCTTGAGTTCAATTGATTTTCGATTGAGCCGACATATGCAGCGTTTACATGAACGCAGTCTCCGAGAACGCGGAAACATTGCCTTTACATTTTCTATCACGCTCTAGCGCAGGTCTGCAGTGCTACGAATTGAATCGAGACACTAGAGTTCTGCATTTTCAAGGTTTGGGGAGTCATTGACGAAAAGCAAAATGCTCATTAGTTGCATCCGGATCCTATCAGATCATCGCCTAATGAACACACAGTGGGAAAGGTATCACATGTGGAAAGGAGACAGTTGTTCGGAGGTGTCAGAAACCCTCAGAACCACCACGGTCTAGTGAGACAAAAAAATCCCCTTCAATTACCTGTCTACATACAGCAAAGGCCCTAAAGACTCATTGTCTTATCTCGACCAGGACCGGATATCACAGGAGGTTGGTGGCACCTTCATTTGGGAGGAAGGGCTCGCGGTAATGGTTGGAGCGGAATAAGTGGAATGGTATCAAATACATCAAACACTGTTCTTCCTATCTCTCCATACAGACCCCACCCCACCTCCCTGCAGCTGAAATATGTCTCTGAGTATTGGTCTGGATTACCTTTTCTCAATTTGTTGTGTTACAAAGTGGGATTCAATTTAATTTTAAAAAAATTCAATGATCTACACCCCTCAAAAATTCTAATATTTGTAAAAAATGCTCATGAAAAATATAACACTAATATAACTTGATTATGTAAGTATTCAACCCCTTAAGTCAATACATGTTAGAATCACCTTTACGGAGTTAAGAGGGCGCTGGAGAAGAAGGCTGACGTTTTACGTGTTCCTATCCAATTGTGTTTTTGTTCGTTTCTTTGTGTTGTTTGTAACTTATTTTGTAACTTATTTTGTACATAATATTGCTGCTACCGTCTCTTATGACCGAAAATAACTTCTGGACATCAGAACTGCGGTTATTCCCCCACGAACTGGCAGGATCCTTTTTTTCCTTTAACGAGTTTGACGAGCCCGACGTGAATAACATACTCCTTTCCTGGGAACAGGCTCAGATCCCCGTCATTTGCGTGAAGAGAAGGTGGAGAAAAAGGGGCAGGAGGGCGGGCTGCCTTCTGAGAATTCGTAGGCGATCGAATAAACCCCCACTGCTTTCCATTCTGCTAGCAAACGTGCAATTTTAGAAAAATAAAATCGATGACCTATGCGGAAGATTAAACTACCAACGGGACATTCAAAACTGTAATATCTTATGCTTCACGGAGTCGTGGCTGAACGACGACATTATCAATATACAGCTGGCTGGTTATACGCTGTATCGGCAGGATAGAACAGCGGCGTCTGGTAAGACAAGGGGCGGTAGACTATGTATTTATGTAAATAACAGCTGGTGCACGATATCAAAGGAAGTCGCCTAAGGTAGAGTATCTCATAATAAGCTGTAGACCATGCTATCTACCTAGAGAGTTTTAATCTATATTTTTCATAGCTGTCTACATACCACCACAGACTGAGGCTGGCACTAATATCGCACTCAATGAGCTGTATTTCCGCCATAAGCAAACAGGAAAGTGCTCCCCCAAAGGCGGCGCTCCTAGTGGCCGGGGACTATAATGCAGGGAAACTTAAATCGGTTTTACCAAATTTCTATCAGCATGTTAAATGTGCAACCAGAGGGAAAAAAACTCTGGACCACCTTTACTCCACACACAGAGACATACAAAGTTCTCCCTTGCCCTCCATTTGGCAAATCTGACCATAATTCTATCCTCCTGATTCCTGCTTATAAACAAAAATTAAAGCAGGAAGGACCAGTGACTCAATCAATAAAAAAGTGGTCAGATGAAGCAGATGTTAAGCTACAGGACTGTTTTGCTAGCACAGACTGGAATATGTTCCGGGATTCCTCCAATGGCATTGAGGAGTACACCACATCAGTCATTGGCTTCATCAATAAGTGCATCGATGACGTCGTCCCCACAGTGACCGTACGTAAATACCCCAACCAGAAACCATGGTTTACAGGCAACATTCGCACTGAGCTAATGGCTAGAGCTGCCACTTTCAAGGAGCGGGACTCTAACCCGGAAGCTTATGAGAAATCCAGCTATGCCGTCCGACGAACCATCAAACAGGCAAAGCATCAATACAGGACTAAGTTTGAATCCTACTACACCGGCTCTGATGCTCGTCGGATATGGCAGGGCTTGCAAACCATTACAGACTACAAAGGGAAGCACAGCCGAGAGCTGCCCAGTGACACAAGTCTATTTTCGACCTCTCCCTATCCGAGTCTGTAATACCAACTTGTTTTAAGCAGACCACCATAGTCCCTGTGCTGAAGAACAGTAAGGTAACCTGCCTAAATGACTACCGACGTGTAGTCTGTAGCCATGAGTGCTTTGAAAGACTGGTCATGGCTCACATCAACACCATTATCCCAGAAACCCCACTCAAATTTGCATACTGCCCTAACAGATCCACAGATGATGCAATCTCTATTGCACTCCACACTGCCCTTTCCCACCTGGACAAAAGGAACACCTATGTGAGAATGGTATTCATTGACAACAGCTCAGCGTTTAACACCATAGTGCCCTCAAAGCTCATCAATAAGCTAAGGACCCTGGAACTAAACACCTCCATCTGCAACTGGATCCTGGACTTCCTGACCTTGTGTTAAGGTTAGGTAACAACACATCTGCCACGCTGATCCTCAACATGGGGGCCCCTCAGGGGTGCATGCTCAGTCCCCTCCTGTACTTCCCGTTCACTCATGACTGGACGGCCAGGCACGACTCCAACGGCATCATTAAGTTTGCCGATGACACAACAGTGGTAGGTCTGATCACCGACAACAATGAGACAGCCTATAGGAAGGAGGTCAGAGACCTGGCCATGTGGTGCCAGGACAACAACCTCTCCCTCAACGTGATCAAGATGAAGGAGATGATTGTGGACTTCAGGAAAAAGAGGACAGAGCACGCCCCCATTCTCATCGACGAGGCTGTAGTGGAGCAGGTTGAGAGCTTCAAGTTCCTTGGTGTCCACATCACCAACAAACTAACATGGTTCAAGCACACCAAGACAGTCGTGAAGAGGGCACGACAAAACCTATTCCCCCTCAGGAGACTGAAAAGATTTGGCATGGGTCCTCAGCCCCTCAAAAGGTTCTACAGCTGCACCATCGAGAGCATCCTGACTGGTTGCATCACTTTCTGGTTTGGTAACTGCTCGGCCTCCGACCGCAAGGCGCTACAGAGGGTAGTGCGAACGGCCCAGTACATCACTGGGGCAAAGCTTCCTGCCATCCAGGACCTCTGTTCCAGGCGGTGTCAGAGGAAGGCCCTAAAAATTGTCAAAGACTCCAGCCACAAGAGGGTAGTGCGAACGGCCCAGTACATCACTGGGGCAAAGCTTCCTGCCATCCAGGACCTCTGTTCCAGGCGGTGTCAGAGGAAGGCCCTAAAAATTGTCAAAGACTCCAGCCACAAGAGGGTAGTGCGAACGGCCCAGTACATCACTGGGGCAAAGCTTCCTGCCATCCAGGACCTCTGTTCCAGGCGGTGTCAGAGGAAGGCCCTAAAAATTGTCAAAGACTCCAGCCACAAGAGGGTAGTGCGAACGGCCCAGTACATCACTGGGGCAAAGCTTCCTGCCATCCAGGACCTCTGTTCCAGGCGGTGTCAGAGGAAGGCCCTAAAAATTGTCAAAGACTCCAGCCACAAGAGGGTAGTGCGAACGGCCCAGTACATCACTGGGGCAAAGCTTCCTGCCATCCAGGACCTCTGTTCCAGGCGGTGTCAGAGGAAGGCCCTAAAAATTGTCAAAGACTCCAGCCACAATAAAGCATAGATTGTTCTCTCTGCTACTGCACGGCAAGTTTTACCGGAGCACCAAGGCTAGGTCCAAGATGCTTCTAAACAGCTTCTATCCCCAAGCCATAAGACTCCTGAATATCTAATTAAATGGGTACCCAGACTATGTCACTTTAATAACTCTACCTACATGTACATATTACCTCAATTACCTCTACTAGCCGGTGCCCATGCACATTGACTCTGTACCGGTACCCCCCTGTGTATAGTGTATACCTATTGTTATTTTACTGCTACTCTTCAATTACTTGTTACTTTTATTTCTTATTCATATTTTTTTATTTAAACGGCATTGTTGGTTAGGTGCTCGTAAGTAAGCACTTCACTGTCAGGTCTACACTTGTTGCATTCTGCGCATGTGACTAATACAATTTGATTTGATTTGATAGCGATTACGGCTGTGAGTCTTTCCGGGTAAGACTCTACTTTTATATACACTTTTTATATTTAAACTTTATTTAACTAGGCAAGCCAGTTAAGAACAAATTCTTATTTTCAATGATTGCCTACCGGGGAACAGTCTGTTAACTGCCTATTTCAGGGGCAGAATGACATATTTTTACCTTGTCAGCTTGGGGATTCAATCCAGCAACCTTTCGGTTACTGGCCCAACGCTCCAGAGCTTTCCACACCTGGATTGTGCAACATTTTCTTATTATTCTTTCAAAAATTATTCTAGTTCTGTCAAATTGGTTGTTGATCATTGCTAGACAAAGATTTAAGTCAAAACAGTAACTCGGGCCACTCAGGAACATTAATTTCTTCTTGGTAAGCAAGTCCTGTGTAGATGTGGCATTGGATTTTAGGTTATTGGCCTGCTGAAAGGTGAATTCATCTTCCAGCGTCTGGTGGAAAGCAGACTGAAGCAGGTTTTCTTCTAGGATTTTGCCTTTTTTTAGCTCAATTACGTGTTTTTTCATTTAGAAAAACTCCCCAATGATTGCAAGCACACCCATAACATGATTCAGCCACCACTATGCTTGAAAATATGGAGAGTGGTTCTCAATAATGTGTTGAATTGGATTTGCCCCAAATAAAAAATACTTTGTATTCAGGAGCAAAAATGAATTGTTTTGCCAACATTTTTTCAGTATTACTTTAGTGCTTTGTTGCAAACAGGATGCATGTTTTGGAATATTTTTTTAATGTACAGCCTACCTTCTTTTCACTCTGTCAAATAGGTTAGTATTGTGGAGTTACTACAATGTTGTTGATCCATCCTCAGTTTTCTCCTATCACAGCCATTAAACTCTGTAACTGTTTTAAAGTCACCATTGGCCTAATAGGAAATCCCTGAGCGGTTTTCTTCCACTCTGGCAACTGAGTTAGGACGGACGCCTGTATCTTTATAGTGACTGGGTGTATTGATACACCCTCCAAAGTGTCATTAATAACTTTACCATGCTGAAAGGGATATTCAATGTCTGTTTATTTGTCTTTTTTTAATCTACCAATAGGTGCCCTTCTTTGCGAGGCATTGGAAAACCTCCCTGGTCTTTGCTGTTGAATCTGTGTTTGAAATTCACTGCTCGACTGAGGGACCTTACAGATAATTGTATGTGTGTGATACAGAGATGTATGTTAAACACTATTATTGCATACAGAGTCCATGCAAATTTGGACTCCTGAACTGTTTTAGGCTTGCCAAAACAAAGGGGTTGAATACTTAATGACACAAGACATTTCAGCTTTAAATGTTTTTTTAATAAAAAATAGAAAAATATCCACTTTGACATTATGGGGTATTGTGTATAGGCAAGTGACAAAACATCTACATTTAATCTATTTTAAATCCAGGCTGTAACACAACAAAATATGGAAAAAGTCAAGGTGTGTGAATACTTTCTGAAGGCACTGTAAGTTAATCTACTGTCAAAATATTTGCTGCTCCATCCATCTACTAACTGAAGCCTCTGAAGCAATTTTAGGTCAGGTAAAGTCTCTTTTTTTTCTACCAACCACCCAAATCCCCTACCTTTCTGTACCTGATTTTCTCATAATATGACTAGCCTTTAATAACAGATACCTACCTTAACCTCACCAATTTGCATGATCCTTCTCATTTGAAAAATAAGGATCACTTCCCTACAGTATCTGTTAATTTCAGTCATGCTTTCCAGCTGTACTGTATCGGGATCTGGAGTAAACAAGTGTTCCCCTCTATACATTTTGTAAAACCACTTTTATACATCTATTGTGTACAGTATGAAGGGGAAAGAGCATCCAGTTGTAAACATCTGTCTTTGGATTCTGAGTCAGACTCTGTTGTGTTAATGAGTCCCCATCGTAGGTTTGATTCCTGCTTCTCTGTAATGTCATCATGCCTGCAGCTGGCCTTGCAGTAGACCTCCAGTCTCCTAAAATCCCCTTGCTGCTCTTAGGCCTCACTTTGGAAAGTGTCTGTCCAGGCGTTAATTCTATAGGACAAGCCAGAGTCAACCTCTAACCCAACCAGATATCAGCAATCCCTGAATATTTCCCCAGGACTTTTGCCAGATGCAATCAAACCACCTGCCAATCAAACCATGGAGCCTGAGGGTGTATTTTTTGCAATGGAGAGATAATTTTCTCATGTAGTAAAAGTATATTGGCCTATTGACCTGTTTAGACTTTTCTTAAGGAATATGCATGAATTTCATCTCAGACGCCAAATATATCCAACTACTGGAAGGATTGGGAAGGGGGTTATCTTTTCTCTTACACAGGGCCATTATTATCTTACCTCACACATAAGACATGGCTGTGCACACCGTGTGCCGAATGACATAAAGAAAATAGCAATATCCTATATTAAGTCCCTATTGACTTATTAAGATGTGCATATGGGAAGTTTACATACGTACATAGAGGTTTGGGAGGTTATATGGACCCTTGGGGGTGGGCATACAGAACAGGACGTCTTCGTTTTCGGGGCTACCCCATCCAGTGGTCCCAGCAGAGCATCCGTACAGGCTTTACATCCTGGCAGGGGATCCTGGAACTTCTCTATACTGGGGGCCGACTGGAAATTTAGTTTCCTCTCCTTCATAGTGCCCCGGGGGTCATGTGTAAAAAAAAAACATGAATAATAATTTTACTAAAGATAATAGTCTTGAATGAATGGTCTCAGGCTCCCTCCAGCTGTGTTGTTGAGAGTTATGATGACAATCACTTTAAATTATATTGTCCATGCTTATAGAAATGTAAGGGATACTGTTGCATGGAGCAAAAAAGTAATTTTTCATGGATATCCACCAACTTCATGCTTGTCTCTTGCAATGACCATTTACTCTGTTTCAATTTATTGTACTCTGAGAATGTATTTTTTTCTGCCCAAAAATCAGGTTGCATGTATTAAACATGTGTAATAATTTTACCCTTAAGGTTGTGCAATGTCATAGATCGTTTTGGGCATTTCTCACTAACAAGCTTCGCCCAAGCCATCACTTTTCATAATGCTTCGTTAAACCAACTGACGTCTTTGTACAAATTCTGGATGGGGCACCACTTTATTTCATGGTCTTCATCTCTGCAAAGCAGGGACCATTCCTAAACTCTTTTCAGTAACTTCTTCCAGGAACTAAGTATGCCTCAAACCAAAACCAACAGCAAAAAAACCTGGACAGTGATCATGAAGTGATCAGTCACTTTTAATGAAACCAACAGCACGACACAGTCATCTTCCAAACCGAGTGTGTTTACCAATGACCTTGTGTAACACGCAATCTGTTGATGCTAGTAACTCTTGTGCTTATCCTGGAAAGCCTCTACTGCGTGACAGTGTAACAGTAGTGACAAAGTAATAATAATGTCATAAGTGATTTCTCAGTGGCAGGGCCAGGAAGGAAATTGCTCTGACGTGATACAGACATTTCAATCTCTACGCCCAGACAAGCAGACCACAAAAAATTATTACGCACTTGATGGACACATTTTTAAAAATCTTGTTAGAGCATACAGTGGGGAGAACAAGTATTTGATACACTGCCGATTTTGCAGGTTTTCCTACTTACAAAGCATGTAGAGGTCTGTAATTTTTATTATAGGTACACTTCAACTGTGAGAGACACAAAAATCCAGAAAATCACATTGTATGATTTTTAAGTAATTAATTAGCATTTTATTGCATGACATAAGTATTTGATACATCAGAGAAGCAGAACTTAATATTTGGTACAGAAACCTTTGTTTTGCAATTATAGAGATCATACGTTTCCTGTAGTTCTTGACCAGGTTTGCACACACTGCAGCAGGGATTTTGGCCCACTCCTCCATACAGACCTTCTGCAGATCCTTCAGGTTTCGGGGCTGTCGCTGGGCAATACGGACTTTCAGCTCCCTCCAAAGATTTTCTATTGGGTTCAGGTCTGGAGACTGGCTAGGCCACTCCAGGACCTTGAGATGCTTCTTACGGAGCCACTCCTTAGTTGCCCTGGCTGTGTGTTTCGGGTCGTTGTCATGCTGGAAGACCCAGCCACGACCCATCTTCAATGCTCTTACTGAGGGAAGGAGGTTGTTGGCCAAGATCTCGCGATACATGGCCCCATCCATCCTCCCCTCAATACGGTGCAGTCGTCCTGTCCCCTTTGCAGAAAAGCATCCCCAAAGAATGATGTTTCCACCTCCATGCTTCACGGTTGGGATGGTGTTCTTGGGGTTGTACTCATCCTTCTTCTTCCTCCAAACACGGCGAGTGGAGTTTAGACCAAAAAGCTCTATTTTTGTCTCATCAGACCACATAACCTTCTCCCATTCCTCCTCTGGATCATCCAGATGGTCATTGGCAAACTTCAGACGGGCCTGGACATGCGCTGGCTTGAGCAGGGGGACCTTGCGTGCACTGCAGGATTTTAATCCATGACGGCGTAGTGTGTTACTAATGGTTTTCTTTGAGACTGTGGTCCAAGCTCTCTTCAGGTCATTGACCAGGTCCTGCCGTGTAGTTCTGGGCTGATCCCTCACCTTCCTCATGACCATTGATGCCCCACGAGGTGAGATCTTGCATGGAGCCCCAGACCGAGGGTGATTGACCGTCATCTTGAACTTCCTCCATTTTCTAATAATTGCGCCAACAGTTGTTGCCTTCTCACCAAGCTGCTTGCCTATTTTCCTGTAGCCCATCCCAGCCTTGTGCAGGTCTACAATTTTATCCCTGATGTCCTTACACAGCTCTCTGGTCTTGGCCATTGTGGAGAGGTTGGAGTCTGTTTGATTGAGTGTGTGGACAGGTGTCTTTTATACAGGTAACGAGTTCAAACAGGTGCAGTTAATACAGCTAATGAGTGGAGAACAGGAGGGCTTCTTAAAGAAAAACTAACAGGTCTGTGAGAGCCGGAATTCTTACTGGTTGGTAGGTGATCAAATACTTATGTCATGCAATAAAATGCAAATTAATTACTTAAAAATCATACAATGTGATTTTCAAGGTTTTTGTTTTAGATTCCGTCTCTCACAGTTGAAGTGTACCTATGATAAAAATTACAGACCTCTACATGCTTTGTAAGTAGGAAAACCTGCAAAATCGGCAGTGTATCAAATACTTGTTCTCCCCACTGTAGATTCCCAATAAATGTTGCTCATTGTGTCCTCACTTTCCCATAATGTTCCTCTTTGTAATCCTGAGTAACACAAAGTTTTTTCTATGGTTGCTAAAGCCAAAAAGCAGGGAGAAAAGGAAGTCACATAACTGTCCTTGCTGTCTCACACCATTCAAGAGAAAAACTATTTCATGTCTCTATCTGGCCTTGTAACAACCCACTGGCAACATACGTCAATTCAATGTCTATTCCACATTGGTTTGGGGTAATTTCATTGAAATTATGTGGAAACAACGTTGATTCAACCGATGTATGCACAGTGAGAGCCTGTGTTTTCGAGGGTGTTTGGGATGTTTGTCAAGTTTGCCTGTGTTTCTCAAGATTCCAGTTTGTTTTGGCAAAAAACTATTGACAGTGACGTACGTACTGTACATGAAGAGGATTCTTCAAAGGCTCTTCCCTCTCGTCTCTTTGTCTTGTCCATGCCATTAATTCCTCTCAGATATCTCAGGGCAGCAAAAGGAGTTGATGGATGACCCTGAGCCGGTGGAGGTATTGAGTTTGAGAGTGCTGACTGTTGCGGCTCCCTTTGGTGGTGAATCGATGCTGCCTGCTCCATCTGTTCGTCAACACTTCTCAGGAAACCCAGACACAATAGACACATAAACCACCCACACAATTGTTTTGAAATTAGATCTGTGTGTTCTATCATGTTTTTTTTTTTTTGGGGGGGGGGGGATGCAGGCTTGTGTGTTTGTGTTGTGCGAAAACAGAGGTATGAGGAATTGTAGCTCAGCACAAGACCCCTCTGATTCAATATCCAGAACATATTTTTTAAATCTAAGTAATTTACTCACAGTATTTCCCAATTTGTGGTTTGTCGCAAATGCATTACTCTGTGTGTATAAATCCAGTCTTGGATGGGACTAGAAACAGTGGTTTTCTTCATTTGGTGGGTGAGAGGAGAATTCCAAAAACGAATGTTTTACCCGATATATTGGAGTGTAAGTACTGTCTAGCCGGTTTTCCAGCGCTCCAGGGGTCTCTGTCTACATGCTGTATGTTATTTCCTGTTAGATGCTCTTCCTAATACGGCTCTCAGTCCCTGTGGTCTCACTACCAGCCAGATAGTGGAGACCCCCGTCTCTCTCACCTCCGGCCATCCTTTACCTCACCCCTGCAGGGAGTGACAACCTCCTTCCCCTCCTTTCTCACCCCATGTTCTCTCCTTCTCCCACTGCTCTTTCCATCTCCCTCTCTTCTCACTCTGGCTTCATCTCTCTCCTCTCCTCTCTCCCCCTCTATTCTCTCCACTCTCCTACTGACCCACACATCTGGAAAGGGTTAAGAGGCTGTTCAATTCGACATTTAGAGGTGTAGAACAACTAACTATGTTTTATAAAGTGTTGGCGAAGACAACTCACTCCACATCCCATGTGAAATGTGGTGAATCCATTGACCTGCAAAAAGTTCTCTTCACCCAGTGTCAGCATTAATTCCACAGAGGACCTACAGGATGTATATCATCCATTTAACCTTAAACAAGAATTCAATCGCCTCCATCGAGCATTTTGTTAAATTTGTCAATTTGTTAAATCATTTCTGCAGTTAATCCTCTTTGGAGACAACAACTGACAGCAGCTAAGTGAACTGTTACATTACCGTACCTGTCAGGGGAGGGGTTTTGAAATAGCTGTCTTCCAAGTAGGGTACAGGTGAGACTGAGAGAGAGGTTGGGACACAACCCCAAGGCTGAGACAGAACCCTCAGGATTTGCAGGTGTAAAGGACGTCACACTGCTTGCCTAGTGAGTACCGCTTCCTCCTGATTCGACTCATTCCGAGAATTAAACATCTGCCCCGCATACACACGTGACCGCTCTCCTGAAACCCAGTCGCACCACAGAAAAGCTAGCTGTTCTGCAGTGCAAGTAGGGACGCATACTTTAAAGTACTACTTACGTCGTTTTTTGGGTATCTGTACTTTACTTTACTGTTTATATTTTTGACAACTTTTACTTTTACTCCACTACATTCCTAAACAAAATAATGTACTTTTTACTCCTTACATTTTCCCTGATACCTAAAAGTACTAGTAACATTTTGAATGCTTAGCAGGACAGGAAAAGTGTCTAATTCACGCACTTATCAAGAGAACATCCCCGTTCATCCCTACTGCCTCTGATTCATGAAACACAAATGCTTCGTTTGTAAATGATGTCTGAGTGTTGAAGTATGCCCCTGCCTATCCGTTAATTAAAAAATCTAGAAAATTGTGTTGTCTGGTTTGCTTAATATAAGGAATTTGAAATGATTTGTAGTTTTACTTTTACTTACATACTTAAGTGCATTTAAAACCAAATACCTTTAGACTTTTACACAAGTAGTATTTTACTGGGTAACTTTCACTTTTACTTGAGTATTTTCTTTTAAGGTATCTTTACTTTTACTCAAGTATGACAATTGGGCACTTTTCCCACCACTGGTCTGATGAGGTACTTAAGTAGAACGAGGCAGATTCAGAGTGAGGATGACGTAAGACAGAGGCGTCATGCCCATAGGGGGCACAACGGCATGTGCCTCCCGCAGATATATCTTTTTTTAATAACCCCTTAAGATTGATGTTCGCGCCCCAGAGGAAATTGAATTAGCATAATACAAAAATCACCATACAAATGTGTCAGTTTAAGCTAGAGGTATCTGTGTTTTAGCATTGGATGCATCTCAATCCACCGCATCCGCCTATGTTGCACTGCCACATTGGAAGTCAGTACAGCCGATCTGCCAACTTCTGTCTATACCATCAGAACAGTTTGGGATACACAGTAATATGACTCCTCTGTGGGAACGTGACACTCTAGGACGCCCACATGCCTCACAAGAGTCGTCTGAAGGTCTCCCGGTAACAGTTGAACATTTTTTTATGGAAGTATTTATGGAGACTGTTTAGTGGCAAAAATAAGGGATTAAATACATACAAAAATAACAAATGTTTTCTGATCTTTCTTATATTTCTCAGATATAGGACAGACACTTCAGAACAAACCTCCTTTAGATTTTTTGGGGGGGACTATCTGTTGTTCCATGTAGTGAATCTGTTATTCAATGCGTTTGTATGGGCTAAAAGCAGTAAAGCCAAATAAAATGTTTCATCAAATATATACACTGCAGTTCAAAAGTTTGGGGTCACTTTGAAATGTCCTTGTTTTTTAAATAAAAGCACATTTTTTTGTCCATTAAAATAACATCAAATTGATCAGAAATACAGTGTAGACATTGTTAATGTTGTAAATGACTATTGTAGCTGGAAATGGCTGATTTCTTATGGAATATCTACATAGGCGTACAGAGGCCCATTATCAGCAACCATCACTCCTGTGTTCCAATGGCACGTTGTGTTAAGTAATCCAAGTTTATAATTTTAAAAGGTTAATTGATCATCAGAAAACCCTTTTGCAATTATGTTAGCACAGCTGAAAACTGTTGTGCTGATTAAAGAAGCATTAATGGCATTAATGGCCTTATTAAGACTAGTTGAGTATCTGGAGCATCAGCATTTGTGGGTTCGATTACAGGCTTAAAAATGGCCAGAAACAAATAACTTTCTTCTGAAACTCGTCAGTCTATTCTTGTTCTGAGAAACTGGCAACTGGCAGCTTCAGAAAAAAATACAAAAAACACAGTAGTTTTTTTCTTTGTATTATCTTTTACCAGATCTGTGTTATATTATCCAACATTCCTTTCACATTTCCACAAACAAAGTGTTTCCTTTTAAATGGTACCAAGAATATGCATATCCTTGCTTCAGGGCCTGAGCTACAGGCAGATTTGGGTATGTCATTTTAGGCAAAAATTGGAAAAAAAGGGGCCGATCCTTTTAAAACAATTCCATATAGCTTAGTAGAACCCCCCTCCCCCGGCGTAGACAGGGCTTATTTAGTGACACACACAGCGTTTGATTTGATTTTAGCTGTCTGTGATGGGCAGGACTCGCAGGAGGTGTGTTTGTAAATTCATTTGATCAAGCTATGCTGCCTCTTGATTCCTTACAATTGAGACATGTATTGTGTATGTGAGCCATTCAGAGGGTGAATGGGCAAGACAAAATAATTAAGTGCCTTTGAACGTGGTATGGTAGTAGGTTCCAGGCGCACCGTTTTGTGTCAAAAACTGCAATGCCTTTGGGTTTTTCACACTCAACAGTTTCATGTGTGTATCAATAAAGGTCCACCACCTAAAGGATATCCAAATGATGGAGGACGCCTTTCCCGTGGTTCATTTTCATGCCAGTTGGGAAACGGAGGCGAGAGTGATAACTTGTGAGAAAATGGTTGCAGATACACACACCGTTGCAGCACAGTGGGTTTATAGAGTGAGAGGTTGACTACCAACCTTAAAGTAATGTCAGGGGGAAAGTTCTGCTGTATCAGTCAGCATGTAATTGGAACCTAATGTCACAGATCTGCTGAGAGGCCCCTTTAACTTCTCCTGAACTGTAAATGTTTTGTGGCAATCCATTTACGTTTGAAATTTGATTAGGTGTACTAAAGTAACATTCACATCCTTATCTTCATGGCGGGCTATGTGAATATATAAAGGCCTACACAATGAAGACATTTGGTGGAGAAGCCTGGCTCCTGGTCATGTGGCTACTTACCGTAAGCCTGGATAACAGGAAACTGTCGACCTTTTGACTGAAAGAGTATACAATACATCCTCAAAAACCTGCACTCCTGTAATAATAATAATATTAATAATATTAATAATAATAATACAATATACTGAACAAAAATATAAACGCAACATGTAAAGTGTTGGTCCCATGTTTCATGAGCTGAAATAAAAGATCCCAGAAATGTTCGATACGCACAAAAAGCTTATTTCTCTCAAATTGTGTGCACAAATTTGTTTACATTCCTGTTAGTGAGCATTTCTCCTTTGCCAAGATAATCCATCCACCTGACAGGTGTGGCATATCAAGAAGCTGATTAAATGGCATGATTATTACACAGGTTCACCTTGTGCTGGGGACAGTAAACGGCCACTCTAAAATGTGCAGTTTTGTCACACAACACAATACCACAGATTGCCACAGAAGTTTTGAGGGAGCATGCAGTCGGCATGCAGACTGCACGAATGTCTACCAGAGCTGTGGCCAGAGAACTGAATGTTCATTTTTCTCCCATAAGCCGCCTCCAATGTCGTTTTAGAGAATTTAGCAGTACGTCCAACCGGCCGCACAACCGCAGGCCACATGTAACCACGCCATCCCAGGACCTCCATATCCGGCTTCTTCATCTGCGGGATCGTCTGAGACCAGCCAGCTGATGAAACTGTGGGTTTGCACAACCAAAGAATTTCTGTGCAAACTGTCAGAAACGGTCTCAGGGAAGCTCATCTGCGTGTTTGTCATCCGCACCAGGGTCTTGACCTGACTGCAGTTTGGCATCGTAACCGTGGGCAAATGCTCACCTTCGATGGCCACTGGAACGCTGGAGAAATGTGCTCTTCACGGATGAATCCTGGTTTCAATTGTACAGGGCAGATGACAGACAGCGTGTATGGCGTCGTGTGGGTGAGCAGTTTACTGGTGTCAACGTTGTGAACAGAGTACCATATGGTGGCAGTGGGGTTATGGTATGGGCAGGCATAAGCTACAGACAACAAATACAATAAAATTTTATTGATGGAAATTTTAATGCACAGAGATACCGTGATGACATCCTGAGGCCCATTGTCGTGCCATTCATCTGCCTCCATCACCTCATGTTTCAGCATGATAATGCATGGCCCCATGTCACAAGGATATGTACACAATTCCTGGAAGTTGAATATGTCTCAGTTCTTCCATGTTTGGGATTGCTCTGGATCGACGTGAACGACAGCATGTTCAAGTTCGCACCAATATCCAGCAACTTCGCACAGCCATTGAAGAGGAGTGGGACAACATTGCACAGGCCACAAACAAAAGCCTGATCAACTTCATGCGATTGAGATGTGTCTCGCTGAATGAGACAAATGATGGTCACATCAGGTATTGACTGCTGTTCGAATTGACTTCCCTACCTTTTTTTTTTTAAAGGTTTCTGTGACCAACAGATTCATATCTGTATTCCCAGTCATGTGAAATCCATAGATTAGGGACTAATACTTTTATTTAAATTAACTGATTTCCTTATGAACTGTAACTCAGTAAAATCTTTGAAATTGTTGCATGTTGCGTTTATATTTTTGTTCAGTGTAATAAAAATTGTAGAAGTGATGGGGTCTCATTTGAGGCCAAAACAGACACTCAACTCTTACAGGACGCCTGCCCAGGATGAGGAATGAAGTGATGACAGTCAGATGTTATTTGTTTAAAGAAAGAAAACAAACCAAGGCAGTTCTGAACACATTGCCCCCTCCGCATGTCAACTCACAGAGATTTGTCTTAACCTAAGAGAGCTACAGACATGCAAAGAATATGTGTGTGTGTGTGTGTGTGTGTGTGTAAGAGTGAGTATGTACATTTGAGAGTGAACAGACTGGCATGTTTAAGGTTGTTTTCGCACATGGTTCATTGGCTGCAGTGCACATCAGAGTTTGTTTGTAAGGATTTATTAATTGGAATTGTTTTGGTTTTTTGGTTTCCTACCGCTAAATTTCAATCAAACCAGAGTTTGTTTGTAGAAGTAATGTTCAAAACATGACATCTCTTTCAAAAATGGACCTCATTCCCCATCAGTTGCAAAACAAAGACTATGTATTACTGTACATATAATGGACATGCCTCAAGACACAGCTATGTATTGTCGTGGGCTTCGGGTACATTCTTCACAGTGATCATTGCTTTCATTATGCATTCATTCCAAGTTATTTGAGGGCACACAGAGGGAATAGTTGATTTATATTGTGTCTACCAAAATGCTATATGTATTTTACATGGGGGGAAAACACTGCTTTGGAGAATTGGTGCAGACGACATTAAGAAAAGTAGAGACGCCAATCTAATCAAAACACAATCAATTTGAAGCAGACACAACAAGAAACCCTTGTTCAAATGATCATGGAAACAATTCCTCTGATGTGGACTTGAGTTCTAAAAAACATTTCACAATGGGGACTGAACAAACCAAGAGTTGACATAATCTCCTTCCAAATGAACCAGGTGGGAAAATAACCTAAATCCCAGTTTTAAGACGCTGGCTGTGGCCAAAGTGCTTACTGGTGATTGGTCCTGCCTGGTTTATGCTCCTGACTGGATAGTGTTTAGGTTGGGAGACTGGAGTTGTTTATATCCCGGCTGTGGGGGTGT